>NC_050473.1:18729337-19025337 GCF_013373865.1 Monomorium pharaonis | reverse complement strand
TATGTAATATTATAACATTATAACTATCTATTTTTATAAAGCATTTATAAAAAAATAAAAAAATAATAAATTTAACAATGTATTATTGAAATAGTTATATATTAAGAGGATCCATCCTGTTTAATTAATTTCCATATAACACAGATCATTGCAACTACATTGTATCAACATTGCAATGTTGAAAGTTGTAATGCAACGTTACAAGGATATTACAGAGTTACAGTCCATAAATCAAACTTAATAGTATTGTGATCATTACAAATTAAATGTAGACCACATTATCTTTCATCTTGATCCTTGTACTTATTTGTTGTCCTTGTGCAAAGAAACATGGCAAATGATAATATTGCTGTGCAGAAGATTACTTATTCTTGATCATAAATCTCAGAAAAAATCTTAATCACTAAAATTTCTTTAAAGTTAATAAATTTATTTATAATACACACACATACACATAAAAAAGAGAGATAATTGTTCTAACTACTTTTATAATATTGTCATTCTACAATAATTTTTTTTTTATATGCAACAGCAATATTTCAAAATTAATACTAAAATATGCACATATCCAATGCTCATTAAAAAGGAGGATAGAGTGTAGAATATCATGATAAATTTGCAAAATAATAATGATGAATTGGTAAATTTTGACACAAATCCATATTTGAACACATTTCATCTCATATGTGTTATGATAGAAATAGGTGTGTGCAACAGTGCAACAGTTAGTTGGCATAATTTTTTACCCCGTCTAATAGAAAAATAAAATATTTTATAAATTATTTCTCCGTTAAAAAGCAAAATAATAATTTCGCATATGTAATTTCCGAGACATTCCTTTTTCATTTGTGAACAGAATTAGGCAAAAGACATTAGACAGAAAGTTATATTCTCCGTCTGATAATAACTTCTACCAAAGATTGTCATGTGTCATTGTATTTTATAATAATACAAACTTCGTATTGTTTTTTATTTATATGTAATAACAATTAAAGGTAAACTGTTGTAGTAGTTAGATTAAACATTATATTCATAAAAATTTATTGCGCAAAATAGGGAAGAGTCATAAGAAGTTATTTAAAAAAATTAATAATATTGATATAAATAAGATGATATTGGAAAATAAGTAATTAATTAAAATTTTAAATTCATTAAATATAAAATTAATAGAATTTATTCAAAGGAGTGTTAGACGTAAGGGGATCAATCAAAATTGAAATGGTATGATAAAGAATATAATAATTATTCTTATTCAGTTTAGTGAGGGGTAGGTTGAAGTTGATGGGTCAAAAATAGAAAAGATATTTATAATCATTTATTATCATAGTCATTGTCAATTAGAGGGTATTATATTAGAGTAGTTTGATGAGTATGGAGAGTAGTTTGGATTTGGAAGATAAAGATAGTAGATAAAAGAAGTTACTATAAGTAATATAATTATTTCTCTTAATAATTATTGATATCTTATAGAGAGTTTATCATCATTTCCCTGACCCGGACTCAATATAGCTTCCTTAATTTGACTATTAACACCTTTCGGATCTAAATCCGTTGCCCAACTAAAGTACATTAACGCAAGATGAGTATTGCCTAACTTTTTATGCACCTGTTACAAAAATAGATTATGTAAAATAAATTAAAATAAAGTTTTATCCGATTAAGTTTCCTATTCCAGTTTTCCTTACCTTTCCTATTGAATAATAGATTAGAGATTCTTTAGGTATAATATTCTTCAGCTCCTCGAATTCTCTTAGAGCTTCCATATGTCGACCAATAGAGAAGTTGATGCTTGCGCGATGGAATTTGCACAAAGTATTATCCGGATCGTTAATTAACGCGGTGTTCAAAGTTTTTAACGCCTGGTCAATTTTCTTCAGAGCGTGTTGCACGACACCTATGTGGCACATCAACGCAGAATTCTGCGGGTTTATTTGTAAAGCCCGTTTAAAGTGTAACTCCGCTAAACTATATTGCTCCTGTTTCGAAAATATTGTTCCTAGTCCGAACCTTCAACACAATATAGAGAAATTTTACATATAAACTTAGAGAGTAAAAAAGTATAAAACGGAATTAAACTATAAGAATTTACCATGCATTATAATGTCTCGGGTCAAGTCTGATGGCGTTACGGAAAGCAGTAATTGCTTTATCTAGTTCCTCAGTCAAAACATATTCGTGTCCTAGTAACGTATAGGCGTATGGAAAATTAGGATCCACCTAATAATTAGAATTATATATTATTTTCAATTAAAAAAAAAACAATTGTATATGTAATTTATTATATTTAATATAAAACGTCTAGTACCTGAATAGCTCTTTGGAAAAACTTAATCGCGGTTTCATGTTCCGTTTGCGCAGAGAAGAGATTGCCCGTGGCGCACCACGCCGCCGCCGAATTACGGTCTTGGGAAACCAAATCTTGAGCAAGCGTAGACAACTGTACTTCTGCGTGCAGATGCCACAAAACAGTGCTATAAATCTCCATCAGCTCTGTCCTCTGTGGTTCTAACTGTCGCACTTTGACGAAATAACTTTGCACAAAAAATAAAACAAAATTTTAAAAAGATAAAATTAAAAAGGAATACAAAATGTATTAAAAATAAAAGATTTGTTTTAGTTGCACTCCATTTCTTTTCATTTCTTTGCTTCGAAGTTTAAACGTCTATTTAATTATAAATAGAAGAAAATGTCGAAATAAATATATTTCTTTAACAGTGATGATTAATATAAATTTATTACCTAGCAGCTTTTTTATAATCCATCATTTCAAAATGCGCACGAGCCAACATAGAAAGTACCCAGCCTGTATTATAGTGCTGCGTCGGCAGTATACTTAATATTTCAATCGTCTGCGCACATTTGAACTGACTTAAATGCTGATACGCCGTCCCCAATTCTCGCAACAAAGACATTAAGCCCTCTGAAACATTTTCAGTAAAAACAATTTAAATTATCCTAATAAAAAAGACATTGAATATTAATTAAATGTAACTAACATACCTGCCGACTGTTTTTGTAACGTTATCCCAGAATGAATATTACTTTGGGAATTAAGTGCGTTTGCATTAGCCACAGCTTTCTCTGACGTGATCGTTTCACTCTTCTCCTTTTCATTTCTATTTCTCTCGTTTAACTCATTGAAATTGATTTTATTTAAATTTGCCTTGGCTAATCTCGCTTTTGTCTTCCGAGACGGGAACTTTGGAGTTGCAAATTTATTCCTATTAGATGATTTATTATTTTCCTAAAATATACATGTGTCATGTTAATTTGTTAGAGAACGACAGTAATTAGAAGAAAAGAAGTAAAAAAGTGTACCTTTATGGAGTTCTGGCTGAATATTCGCGAGGACCATCTAACATTGGTGCTCTGAAACATTGGTGACGGAGGTGAAGTCGGATTGGGCGCTGTCACTGTCACAATATTGGCAGTATTACTCATATTACCTGACTGGGAAAATACCGATTTGCTTTGTTGCAACGGTGTCTCTTTCCTCGACATTAATTGCTGAAAGACGAACATAGAACGTCAAGCTGCCATACTGTGCATATTACGATGCGAAAGATTACAGCCCTCACCCCTACATGAGCTCTTAGACTACTGACGCGTTTCACCAAGCTCTTCTGGTTGTTGGCCTCCGTGAGAGTCGTATGCGAGGGTGGAACCGTTGGCTCAGGCGTATTATTATCCAACGGAAAAATACCAAAGCTAGGAGAAAGCGGGCTCATGGAATTGCTGAACATGCTGCGATAACGCGACAGCTTAGTCCTCGGCGATATAGAGGAGCAATTGCTGTAGTGAATCGGTGCATTTTGCGGCGTCTCCTCTATAGTGGAACACAACCGTACCTGAGGTACCTGGCCGCCGTTTATCTGCGCTGTCGTTATGGGTGTTCTACAGTGCACAAATAAAATTAGTAAAAAAATAGAACTGTATCGTAATATAAATCTTGTACGTACATGTTAGTGCCGTTCGACATTGGTGTACTATTGGTGTTACTTGCAGGTACGATAAGATCCGGTTCGGTAACATAGTTGAGCGTAGAGCCGGTACCATGGCACATGGTGAAAGAGTCTAATTTGTCTAGCTGAAAAATCTTAGCGGGATCTACCTTTTCGCCGACGTTACAGAGTTCTTCGAACGAATGCCAGAGAAAGGGATTCAATTTCAAAGCCAACTTATGCGCCTCATTGCCTCTCGTGGTCTGCATCATCTTGTAGTAGATCTTGGCTATTATCTGCAGGAAAAAACACGCCTGTTCTCCAAATTGGGTCGTAATGTCTTCTAAATTTAATTGTTTGTAATATTTGCCGACTACTACTGCCTCTGCTTCCACATATCTAGAAAATTTTGAGGATAGGTCAACATGTGCATGCATTACATTCAGCAGTGCAGTAACAAAACGAGATGATCATATTACTCACTTTTCCAAATCGTAACAACATTTTATTAATAAAAATTTACATTGTGCCGAACTAGGCGCCTTCTGGGATAATAAAGCATAAGCTTGCCTAATCCTGCTAGAGCGATAATAACATGTTGCCAGAAGGAACAAATTTTCCTCTGTGTCCACTGTAATAACAATAATAACAAGAATAATAATATTGCAGCAATATATCAGTATATTTTTTAAATTATTTAATAAATTTGTTTCAATATATTACGAGAATAAATCAATAAATAAAAATAACAATCTTACCTTCTGCATATAACCGTTCTGCCAGGAATATAGCATCCTGATAATCATAATGGTCCAAAGAATGCCATATGGCCGCCTAAAATTAGAAAATTCAACATTTACCTCGGTAAATAATTATGTAACACCACTAGGAATAATTCAAGTAAATAAAAAAAAATAACAAAGAAACAACACACAAGGAAACCATATTTTTTACACTGAGATGTGTTATCCGTATGTTCAGATTTCAACATGTTAGAGAGAAGCACAGATACCTTGTTTTATTATACATTATTACATAAGTAATCCAATATATTATTGTTACTTATCAGTTCCTAAAATATATCTATAAGTCTTATTTTAATTTAATAATTATAATACCTGTACGGGCTCCTGCACGATCATCATCTTCTTCTTCTTCACCCAAGTGGAAGTACTATTAATCTCTAGCTTATAATTATATTTTGATAATCTGTAGAAAATTCTATAACTTTTATTTTGTTATGTTTTATTTATTATATAATAATAATTAAACAAAAACACTATATATTTTTTAAATTACAGTTTAATATAAAATCTGTAGAAAATAATTATCGATTCTAATAATATTTTAATGTAGACTCTACGGTGCGCCGCATTACACGATGTTCACTGATATTCACTGCCAGTACTGAAATTCTACAGTGTATGTGATGTAAACTATAGATTTTCAGTACTGGCAGTTAATATTGGTACGCAGCCATAGACAACGAAACTTGGGATCTGAGAAATAATACTTCGAAAAGAAATATATATAAACATCTTCGTATACCGTTTAAGGTTTGACTGATTCGTCGAATAAACAAAGTGAGCTCAGTCCACGGATATCGGGCATCGAAATTAAACACAGAAGACAAGAACAATAAAAATTCAACAGTAACGAAATTTTTCGAAAAAAAGAGAATTAAAAAAGTGATAAAATGTTTCTCAAATTCGATATTATATACGGTACGTTTACTTGTAAAATAAATATTATACTTAAAGTATTATACTTATAAAATTTAATTATTATATTTAAAAAATCCAAACCAAATGTTTAGCGTACGTAAGATTTAAAATAATTCCACATATGTACTTGTATACGTTTATTCAATTATTAATAATTTTATAAAACGTTAATTTATAAAAAAGTATCATAAAGTATTCTAATTTTTTTATTTTACTTGTTTACAGTCGGCGATAAAGTACTTCAAAATCTTTGTTATCTAAAAGACAGTATAGCCACTATAGAAGGAATTTTGACTTCCTGTAGGACTATAAAATATGATGAAAACATAATGAAGGTAACTGTAATTATTTAAACCTAATTTTTTTTACACGCATGCACGTGTGAAAAAAAATTAGGTTTAAATTAACCATACATACAATTTATTTACATACATATTTATATAATTTATATTACATATAGAAATCTTTAATTTATCTAATTAACGAGGATGCAAGTGATATCGTTATCATAACTAGTGATCTTAAGCTTCCCTCGAAAGACAATGTTATACATAAAGTGATTAACCAAATAAATGATAATAGTATCTCTGAAGGACTGAAGATGACAATGTCATTTCTAGAAGAAGACTTAAAGATGACAGGCTTTGTTAGGTAAAATTCACTTATTTTGCAAAGTATTCGAGATAACGGTTTTTACAGTGTTGATTTGTTTTTAGTCCCACATGTGCAGTACGAAACCGAAAGCTTATCATCAGTACGTGCCCTTATCAAGATTTACGAAACATTTTAAAGGATAATATAATAATGCTGATGCAAATAGTATGGTTGGTGAATAACGAATATAATAAATTTCAAAAATCTTTGAATGACAAAAAAAAAGATATTGATCCTACACATTATTTGTATTCCGCCAATAAGAAACAAATGTGTGATGACAAACGACATGATAATGCAACCCATTCAGACATCACTTATCCAAGGAAGAAAACAGTAAAATATTTTTGACGCACGGAGCAGTTTTAACTTTTCGCAAGACCGTATTATATGTATACAGATCTTAATAGACTCTTTTTACAGGACGCAAAAGAAACGGATATAAAAGAAAAGAAAATGATTGGAGTACCTGAAGGACTGGACATAATACGGAATATAACACAAAAAGCATCGTTAATAGATACCGAAGTCGTACGTACGAGAGATGCCTATGGTAGGGTATCGGCCCAAATTGTGTATGCCACAGCAGACGTGCCGTCTTTTAGAACTTCGGCTAAACATGGATATGCGATGCTGGCCAGTGATGGAATGGGCATAAGAAAAGTTATACAGACATCATCTTCCGCGGTAAGATTTCGATCGGACACCAATAATTATATAAAAAGTAATAACCCACACGATTTTGACACTGTGAAGGGGATTATTAATGTTTCTACATTATACGGAAGAAAATATCGCACGAATCAAATTATACAAAAAATATGCTGCAGGAATTAAAATTACCGATTAAATCAATCGCCAATTAAATTAGTCGGATTTGGCTAACGTTATCTCAAGTCGCGTATGCTTCATGCAAAATAGCTAGATCTCATAGAGATGTTTCTTTTTCAGGCCACTGGCAGTAATTTGATCGTACATGGCACGTGCATGTGGGTAAGAACTGGAGTAGCTATACCCGACGGTAAGAAAAATTTGAACTGTAAATTACATCCATATCTAGTTTACGCCAAAGGAGAGATCAATTACTGTTTTTATATGTAGGAGCAACGGCAGTTGTGATGCCCGAAAATGTAAAAATAGCGAAAAAACGAAACGATCATAATGATTATTTCAATATGGCACAAGAAATTGATGTTCTAATTGAGCCACAGGAGGGTGCAAATATTAGGTACGCAAAGATAGTTTAATATCTTTTAACGTGTCTCTCAAAGTACACTTTGTTTTATTATTATAAAACATTTATTTATTTTTGAAGAGATGTTGGTTGTGAGATAAAAAATAAACAGCGAATTTTAAGAGCACGCTGTCGTCTTGGACCAGCAGAATTAAGAATTTTGACATTATGTGGGATCAATGAAATTATTGTCTTTAAAGAGCCTTCTATAGGTTTGATATCGATTGGAGACGAGTTGGAAGAACCTGGAAATATTTTAATTCCAGGGCGCATCTACGACAGCAATAGGATAACTTTGAGCTCTTTATTGAGAAAAAACGATTATGATTCAGTGGACTTCGGAATTTCGGTTTATCAGTGAGTGTCATCGAAATTTACTGCGTTTTTTGTTCTAGTCACTACGATTGAAATACTCGATTTGATACAATTTAAAATATGTGATGTATATGTATGTGTATGTATATATATATATATATATATATATATATAAAAGTACAAATAGTTAACATAAACATTACATTTAATTTAACGATTATGTTCTTGCAGGAGGAATGCCATAATCGACAAAATCAGCGACGCTTTAAAAAAAGTAGACATACTCGTGACGATGAGCCGTGCGAATAATAAAGGCATATTGAAGGATATCTTAATCCAAAACTTTAATGCCACTATACACTTTGGTATATTCTTCCTTACATATTAATCATTTGCAGTGTAATACGCTACGTGACACGTCTCGATCCTTATTTTGTTCGTTTCAGATCGCGTGGATATGAAACCAGGGAAATCGACAATGTTTGCAACGTGCAAGGTTGATGACGAACAAAAATATTTCCTGTGCATGTCGGCAAATCCAGCAACCGTTCCTATTGTTACACAAATATTCCTTCTGCCGTTTCTGGACCAATTGCGCTTGTACCTCCATAAGGACTCTACCCAAATACTTGCCTGCGTAAGATTTGTTTTCTCATATTCCGCGTATGAAAGGAAAGATGATCATTTATATATATATTTATATTCATTTATATATATATTCTGTTATAATATTATATTAGGCATACCAGCAAAAAGAGAGTTAGGAATTTTTGTGGGCGGCCTTACACTTGATCGAAGAAGACACATTTGCAAAGATTTTGCGCTTGAAAAACAAACAAAACGTGATGAACTATCGAGACGCTAATGCACTTGTAATATATGCTGCCCCGGCGCGACGTACGTTGAGTATCCAAAATTAGAGCCCTCATACATATTAGCTCATACATTTGCTTTCTGACTTGAAATAATCTTCGCTAAGAGATTTTTCATTGACCAACATTCGCATATAATATTAACAAAACGTTTGGTAATAATTATAAACATTTTGTTATAATTGCATTATTTTGTTATAATTAATTACCTTACATTTAGTTGAAACTACTTCACTAAGATTTTGGGCAAGATTTTGAGTAATTTTGACTAGACCACGACTAGATTGTTATAACAAAGTCTTTTTTTCAATGTATGAGTGAATCTTACCATTTTATTTTATTAAGTGAATATTATCCTACTAGTAATTTTTCTCGTTTAAATTGTTTTCTGAGTGTAAACATATTAATACTTTGTGTATCATGATACAAATTAATTTTAGTAAATAAAATTTTAAAGAGCAGTATATGAACAATTTGATTATTAAAAGTTTTTTTTACAAAATAAATTCAAAAATTAAGCATAAAAATAATACTTTTACATAAGATTTTTTTAAAATAAATTTTGGAATTACGTTAAATATCTTCAGTTGAATATTTACATTCTATAATAATTTTGAACACTGGTCTAACACATAATTATTACATATATAATCAAATTTTAATTTATGAAGGAACTATAATCCCCAAGTGGCATCTTCCTTTAACTTACTTTATATATTATATATATGAAATATATTTAGAATTCAATAGTACTCAATTTTTACTTAAAACTGTAATTTTAATCTGTTGTCAAGTTTAATTATTAATAGAAATAATAATTGTACAAAAAGAATTATAAATTTGCAGTAATATATGTAATATTATAACATTATAACTATCTATTCTTATAAAGCATTTATAAAAAATAATTAAAAAATAATAAATTTAATAATGTATTATTGAAATAGTTGTATATTAAGAGGATCCTACGTCATCCTGTTTAATTAATTTCCACCATATAACACAGATCATTGCAACTACATTGTATCAACATTGCAATGTTGAAAGTTGCAATGCAACGTTACAAGGATAGTACAAAGCTAACAGAGTATAAGTTACAGTCCATAAATCAGACTTAACAGTATTGTGATCATTACAAATTAAATGTAGACCACATTATCTTTCATTTTGACCCTTGTACTACTTATTTGTTGTCCTTGTGCAAAGAAACATGGCAAGTGATAATATTGCTATGCAAAAGATTACTTACTCTTGATCATAAATCTTCTCAGAAAAAATATTAATAACTAAAATTTCTTTAAAGGTAAAAAACTTATTTATAATACACACACACACCACACACACACACACACACACACACACACACACACACACACACACACGTGCACGCGCACACACAAAGAGAGATAATTGTTCTAACTATTTTTATATTATCATTCTACAATTTTTTTGTATTATGCAGATAGCAATATTTCAAAATTAAATATTAATATGCATAGGTCCAATGCTCATTAAAAAGGAGGATAGAGTGCAGAATATTATGGTAAATTTGCAAAATAATAATGCTGAATTGGTAAATTTTGACACAAATCCATATTTGAACACATTTCATCTCATGTTATGAAATAGGTGTGTGGTATGATCATACACCTGTGTTTTTTAAGGTGTTATAATAAAATATATTTCGTAGTATCAAAATCTTACTGGAAAAATATATTCTGTGTTTCAAAATTGCTACCAGTATTAAAAATCTATAGTTTCCATTACGTATACTGACAGCAATTTTGAAACACAGCCATAGAGAACACAGAGGAAAGTAACCAATAGCACAAGTCTCCTAAAACGGCGCCTCTTGTTGGAAACTAAACATTGCACTCTACATTAAATACAAATAAAAACATTTGCTTAAATAATTAATTAAAGTAATTAAAAACCATAATGCATATATTCATGGTTTCTTTTCTACATAAAATCTATTAAAAATAAATCTAACCTAATCTAACCTTTATGCAATCGTAATATTCGTGATAAATCTTGCAGAACAGTATAAAAATACACATGTAGGGCTGCGTTCGGAAACGTCACCCGAGTGCTCTCGGGTATCATTCTATCCTTATTGTTCGTTCTATGTGAAACAAAGATAGAATGATAACTCAAGAGCACTCGTGTGACGTTTTCGAACGCAGCCCAGACAGAAATGCTATATAGAATATTTTATCTGCACTATAGAAATTCTGAACACTGTTTTTCCTATCCATGTGTGAATCAGTGTGAATAACATATTGACAAAAAAATGTTCATCGAATTTCAACGATATTTGATGGGCGAGAATTAAACCGAACAATATTACCAAATGTTTTCCATCACAGTAAAAGCATTATAAAAACTGCTATGCATTTACATAAGGCACTTTCTAGTTTATATTTATATTTTGAAAGTTTTATTTTTATCCAAATAAAATTTTAGGCATTAAATTAATTAAGGCAGTTTTACAAGCCTATCGCAATATTTTGTCCGCGACAGCCAATCAGAAGCGTGAGATGGGATGAAAAAGTGCTAGATGCAGCAGGTGGCAGCACCGTCACGCCACGCCAGGCGGCGCGTGAAGTTGGCCGCGCGACTTTTGAACGCTTCTACTACTTAAAATAAAATTCATCCTTCGTAACAGCGCGGTTGTCGTAGTACATGACTGTTTTCTGTTTGTGTTTCTTCTGTCGTGACATGAAAATGCGCATCGCGTGTGATTGACGTTGGGAATGTGAAATATTGGGATTCTCGACGAGAACTAATTTGGAACTAATCAACTTCGATTACTGAAGAATCGTGCGATAATCATATTAGAATACTACATAACCGCTTGATTGTTGCATTGGATGTGAGTTTCTGCGCAAAAAGATGGCAACCGGAGGATTAATTGCTACGCGCGCGGAAAGGAAATTTATACACAATTGAAACACGCGTAGTGGTGAGTGATATTTAATTTCAAATATACATATATATAATAACTGAATGGCATAACAATGGTAATCTCAAGATTTTTGCAATGTGAATATAAAACACGATTTAACGATGTTACAACATACAATATTCCTACTATGACTGCATCTAAAAGCGTACCTTTTCACACAGACTCCTCGGCATTTCGATTAAATGCAGTGTGAAAATACATTCGCGAGATCGGTACTGATAACGATGTTTGATTTATGATTTCGATACGTCTGATTACATGATAATCACTGAGGGCCAACTTAACCCTTGAGTGTTATTGTGAATGATGATTCACCCAAATGCTAATTAAAGTTTAATTTTTGAAATTTTGACAGCTTAGAATAATATTTAACAAAATTTTTTTCACTAAAAATTAATGTTATTTTCATATTTTACAATCTATAAAGTGGAACAAAGTATTAAGAAAGTAAAAGGTTTCCTACAAGAACCAAACAAGTCCATTTAAGAAAAGTCGTAGTACAAAATCATTTATCAGTAAACAGTTTTGAGAAATAAATATAAAATTTTTAGCAAGAATCATAGTTCAAAGATTTTTATTTTTGTAAAGC
This sequence comes from Monomorium pharaonis, assembly GCF_013373865.1. NCBI lineage: Eukaryota > Metazoa > Arthropoda > Insecta > Hymenoptera > Formicidae > Monomorium > Monomorium pharaonis. Next base: position 19,013,040 of record NC_050473.1, on the reverse strand, counting down.
ACTCAAAATATTCTAAACTTAAATCTTTTTTTGTACATCTATTATATGTTTGAAGAAAAAAATTATCAAATTTATACAAAGAGAAATATAATATATAAATGTATATATAAATGATGTTCTTATTAAAAGCAACTTATAAAATTTTGTTAATAAAAATTTTGTAAATAATAAGTGAAAAATTATTGCTTTATATTTTAAATAGCATAATATTTCCTCCTCCTTTACCTTTCATAGATAAATGTAAAATATCTGGAATAAATAGATAATAAATATAAAATCTTTGTAAGAACCAAACAAGTCCAGATGTTTTTTTCCTTCAAAATCTTAAAAATATTAATTAAAGCCTACAACTTTGTTCTTATATTACATGTCTGGAGAAAAATATCATATTTATACAATAATCAATTTGGAGAGTTTTTTACTTTTTTAGTCCAAAAATTTTTATTTTTTGAACTTGTGGTTTAGTTTTTGTAGGAAACTTTTAATTCTGAATTTTGTGAGTGAACTTTTACTCACAGTGTTAATGGTGTTCTAAAATTTCTTGCCTGAGGAAAAAGTTTGTGCAGACGTACAAAACACATAAAAAATAATATTTATTCTTTAACGCTTTCGATCGTTTCGTATCACAAGCCGAACGGCTCAATCGAGGCAGGTTTACATTTAGGCTACATTTGCAGGACTGGATGTCTATATTCTCAATACTAAAGAGAACAGACACAGTCCGTCTCGCTTGTCATCTATATGTCTGTACTTTTTAAATCCACTCCCTCCTCTCTATTGCGGCATGTCGTTCTCTACGCTTTACTTTCGGTAAATTTACTCAATATATCTACCTGATAATCGGAAGCGTAATCTCTACAATGCTCTTGTTTGCTGATTTACTTTGGTCTCGGTACGAGACTAAACATAGCATCTTCTCTCCCTGTTGCCGCCTACTTTTATAAGCACTTCTCATTATATGAATCGCCAGCGTGTACAAAAAAGGTTTTATGATAATCAAGCCTAAATAATAGTTACTTAGCTTTGGTGAAATCGATTTCCATTGAATATTTAATTAAAGCAAATATTCAGTAATATTTAGTAGTTTGGTTACTATTAATATAATTACTAAATATTTTTTTGTATTACTAAATAATAAAACTTATCTCACCAAAGCTCAAGTAATATGTATTATAAGCTCTTTTCAGTGTACACACTTTATTCCTTTCGCTTATCTGTTACAAAATGAATCTGTCAATATCTTAAATAAATAAATTAGTAAGTTTAGGTCAGTAACATTACTTGTGGACGGATTGTGGACTAGTATTACATAGACGAGTATATACCTAATTTCTGTTAACACTTTGATGTTAAAATCTTTGCCAGAAATTTGTTAAATAATAATGTATATATATTCTTCTTTTAGATAAATGCATTGGAATGATTTTTGTGTTTACTAATTATTGGATATTAAGCTGATTTCCATGCAATAATTATTTTATATTCGATAGATGAGAATCGAGGTAATGAAACAAAATGCTGCAAATGTTTTTAGCTAGATATTCTTGTTAAATGTACGCATGTATCACAAAACCCTCACACATTTCACGTGTATTAATAAGCTATATGAAACATGTCTGGATCTCTTGTGCAAATGTTAATCATTGGAAGCATAAAATTTGTATAAAAAGAAAGTCCTTAAAAATTTGACTGTAAAAATTGTATATCAAATGAAATAGTCCTCGAAAAATCCCGCGATTGTCTCAATCATATAATAAGATATCAAGAAGCGCTACGAACTTTTATTTTTGCGGTGGCTTGTACAATCTTGTACATTTTCGTGATGACTTCGATATGCAATGGCTCCAGCGCCCATTGAACAATATTTCCACACAGAGAGAACGATTTCTTTGAATATTCTTTTCCTTGTTTGGATTTACATATTTTATTTATTTGATTCAAATAACATGTGTGTTATACGAAACATGATTATTGAAACATCTTTATTAAAAAAAAATTGTTTTATTGAATCAAACAGCATTAGTAATAAACAATCATGTTTGTTTCTTTAGTTTTGATTTGACTATTCCAGAGCACATATTTCTTTGTATTATATATTAATAAATTGTATTAAATCTAAAGAAATCTTTTTCTCTCTGTGCATACCCGAGAGCTAATTGTACTCCACATCCTGGAGAGAAATATAATACCTACAAGTACCCATATACTGATATAAGTATCTAAGTGCAGTATACAAAAGTACTACACTTAAAATATATGTAAGTACTATGCCTGATACATAATATACTGGCAGTTTTTTCAGAGAGAGTTCGGTCCCTCTTCGCGAGTACGTCTCGCATTATTTATGTTGCGACGGGGTGGTGGATCTGTAAGACGGCGGGGCGGGTAAAGCTAATGACGGCGGTAAGCTAGCGGTACTCGTCAGGGTGGAGTCCAATTTACGCGCTTCGTGTTCAAGTAATACCGCGTCCAGTGACGGATCCTGCGCCACGGTTCTCAAGGAGTCGCCCAACGCTTGTCGCAGTTGTTGCATCTCCCTACCGGCTCGCGAGCTCCGTAAAACGTACAGCTGCCTGCGCTTTATCTCTTGACTGAGCTGCTCCCTCAGTAATTGTATCTGCGAGAATTTTCATGAGCAATAGATATCAATAAATATGTGCACAGAATAGGAAAGCATGCAGAAAAATTCTAGCATCATTTTAAGATGTAATATATAAAATATATTGTGTTGTAATTGTAAATCAAACTTTAAAAATCATTAATTCTAAATTTAATTTATGTAAACATGTAGCAATCTTTAAAAAATGAAATAATGCTTGCATAATAGTAAGATCTAATATAAGAATAGAATCGTCAGCACAATTGTTACTGAATATATTTCAGAAAATAATTTTGTAATTATAGTACAAACGATTACAAAACAAAAGGCAAATGACAATTTTGCAAAGAAATTTGAAGTAGCATGCATGAAACATACATACTATTTTAATATCACTTGTAAATATTTGACAAATAATTGAATAAATAGATTTACAAATTACAATCATAAAATTTCTCTATAGTAAAAGATGCTTTCTGGTTCTGTAAAGTGTAATAATTATTACAAAAGTTTCTTATTTGGATATTTGATGTACATTCAAAAAATAAGTATTTAACTTTGAAGATATTAACTTGTTTTATTTCTTCCTTTATTCTTCTAATTTTTAAAAATGTTTTTGTTTTAAACGCGATGTTCAGATTTAAAACTCCAAAACAAGTTAGTGTTTAAAACAGAAACATTTTAAAGAATTCGAAAAATAAATGCATAAAAATATTTTAATATCTTAAAATTAAACTTTGTTTTTCAGTGTACATGGCGTGCCATATGTTCCGTCACAAAAATGACATGGACTTATAAGATATTTACCTGGTTTTCCAAACGCGATACTTGTTGACGATGGCTCTGTTCTCTAGCCTCCAATAATTTTTCAGCTTGCAATTGCGCGGCCCGGATCCGCTCCAATTCTCCGCTTCTGTCTCGACTCGTGTCCAACAACGAATGAGACGAATGGATGTAAGTTGATTTCATGCGTATCAGCTCAGCCTCCTTCTCCGCTAATTGTGTCTCTAATTTGCGTATCTTCAATCTCAATTCTCTGTTCTCATGCTCCAAACTGTCGAGGCTGTAACAGGTGCCTAGGAGTTCCATATGCGCCTTCTCCGGGCGTTCGTAGCTCTTGCTTCGAGCACTGGTTTTGCCCGAGGCGATCTGACGTTCCAAATTACGTTTGTCAGCTTCTAACAGCTTCACCTTCAACAAGAGAAGATATATTTTGTAAGTAGTAGCTTAATTTACTGCATACTGTTTTTATTATTCCTGCAACATTTGTAAAACATTTTACTTTGTCGTTGAGAGCATCCACTCTTCCTCTCATCTCGCTTCTTTCTTTTTGAGCAATTTGCAATTGACGTAATAATTCTTCGTCCTTGGACACGCCGCTCTCTGATGGCCATGTGGACAACCTTAACTGCGACTCCAAAGCTGATCGCTGTACTTCATTGTTTGCCAGTTCATTTTGCAGCCGTGTGTTTTGATCGATCAGCGACTGATTGGTATGTTTTAAATTGCTCAACGTCTGCTGAACCGTTTCCAGACGTTCAGATAATATCCTACGATCATTTTCAGCATTCGAAAGTTGTTTCTGCAGCTGAAATAAAAAACGTATATATATCAATTTATAATTTGAGGAGAGAAGGAGCTTACAGCAGTCTTTCTTACCTGTTTGAGTTTTTCGTTGTTACTTTGAGAGGAAGTAGTGATCTCCATTACATTGTGTTGCAACAAATTCATTTCATTCTTGAGTTCACTTTCCGTAGCAGACGCTTTCTCTAATGACAGTTTTAACTGCTCTATAGTAGATTTTAGCGAAGCGCAACGTTCTTCTAAACCTGCCATGGTACGACTTTGCGTGTCAAAGCGGTCTTGTAATTTCTAACAAAAAAATAACAGCGTTTATGAAATTTGCATTTAATATGTCGAAGATATATTGTCGTGAATATTTGTAGATTAACAAGTAAATATGCGTTCTTTTCAAAATGCAGATTACTATTTAAAGTGCGAGGTACATTTTGTGTCATCGTAAATAATTCCTTACTTGATTATGCGCTTCTTTCTCTTGCAGCATCATTTGCAGTCTTTGGAGATCACCGTCCAAAGACATTCTGTGCAGTTCCATCTCTGTCGCGCGTGAATCACTGTGACGGACTTCTTTCTGAAGATTACGTTTCTCCGTTTCCAATCTATTTAATTCCTGCCTCATTTTCTCCAGTTTATCCTAAACAAACGCAAAGTTATATTCACTGAGAGATTGTACGTAGTGATTGTGAAAATATTTCTTCTAGATTGTACCTCGTACTGGGATTTCTCGTCCGACTCCGCGCTTATCTTTATCTCTAAGGTAGTAAGTTTCTCGCACAATTGCTCGCATTCTTCTGTTTTTTGTTGGAGCGCATCCAGCTGAAAGTAAATGAAAATATTAACTTTTCCTTGCCTAATGGAATACAAGACGCGTGCTTAGAAAAGAAAAAAGATATACCTGTGCTTGATAGCCAGTCTGCGTTTGAGTCAGTTTTGCTTCTACAGATTTTTTCTCTTCCTGAAGTGTTCGAATATTAGCTAGAAGATTGTTGACTTTTACATCTGTGTTGTTTTGATTTTCTTGAGACTCTTTTAGCTGCTTTTTCAAGCTACATAATTCTGTTTTGTAATCGTCCTACAATATGAAATCATTATTGATTTTATTATGATATTGAATTATACATAAATTATATATAACATATTAATAAGTTAAATTTAATTAATAATTAAATAATAAAAATATTAAATTATTTTATTATATGCATAAATTATGTTACAATATTAAAGATCAGTATAATATATAATTCTCTTATAATCGTCGGAATTGAACATACTCTCTCTCGTTCAATTTGGGCAACTTGTTGCATAAGTGATCGCACTCCTTTTCTAACGGCTTCAGGATCAACATCCAGTATGATATCTCTGCTAGTGTCACCATGATCTTGCGCTTGATTAAAATACATTGCATATTAAGTGCATTTTTGTATTATAAAATAATAACATATTATTGTAGATTGAAATCAAAACTTTTATTACCACGCGCCGGACTCCATCTTCTCGACGGACTCATCAATTTAAATGGCATGTTCACGCTTCCGTCCATTTGAATACCGGCAATACGGCGTAGTGTGGAGCCTACGCTGCTCAATTTTTGCTCCACTTCTTTTTTAGCAGTCTCTAATTGCGACAGTTGCGCGTCGAGAGCTCTCACTCTGCCTTCGGAGCCTCCAAGACGTGCCTGAGATTAGAAATTAACATCCTCAACTTCGTGCAAACCGAGTGTGAGCCCCGTATCTCCTTTTCTCCTTGAAAACTACCTTCAGCTCTTGAAGCTGCTGCGTAGCATCAGCCAAGCAAACCTCCAGATTGTGTTTCTGATCTTCTAATTTTCTTTCACGACAGCGGCTGTCCTCGAGCCGTACCAGCAACTCTTGTTCCCGAGCACGCCATCTTTCATCTTCCTCGTCTGCTCGCGCGCGTAGCTTTCCAAGTTCTTGTCGCGTAACTTCCAAACTGTTGTCCAAGTCGATTACCTGCGACAACAAGATTCATAGGCGTTTCAAAATTCACTACCGAAAATCTGTGAATAGATTTTTAGTACACAGAGATATAACAGTATCAAACATTAATATGAAGTTAAAATTTAATAATTATCGTGTCTTATACAAATGAGAAATTATATATCTTTGTATGTATATAAAACAATGATAATTTTGCTTTTATAATTTAATCTTGTTCAGAATTTGATAATCTGAAATTTTAGCGAGTATTATTTTCTTATTTCTTAATATTAGAATAGTCATCACAAACAATAATATTAACAAATTTTAATTCTTGGTTTGAAAAGATGTTATTCTCTATTCAATATTGTTTTTTCAATTTATAAAAATTATGAAATAATAAGAATTTATTTTTTTCAAGATTATACATATAAAAACTTTATATGAGCATTTATGTTTATTTAACGCATTATATATTTATACAATTATATAATCTTATTTTGATATTTAACATTTCAAGAATAAAAATTCTCAGTAACAATATATTCTTTCTTTGTGTGTACTGACAGCATATATCGAAACGCGTCGACTGAAATCGAAAGAAAAAGAAAAATTCGTGCGTTTTTTTTACCTGTTTTTTCACTTGATGCAATTGCAGTTGTATTCGTTCTCTTTCCTCGATCTCATTAGCCAATCTGGCCTGCAGTTCCTTCTCTTCATTTTGCGCCTGGGCGTTGTTCTCGTGGCACTTCTGCAGCTCGTCCTGCGTGAAGCGAAGTTGCTGCTGCAGTTGCATCGCCTCGCGTTCCATGTCGCGTACTTGCGCCTGCAAACGCGTCCTCTCGACGTCCATAGTGGTTTTTGCGTCTTCCAATGCTAAACACGAAACACGTTTTAGCAGCTACTCTGAATCTCACAAAACGCATATTTAGAAGAGAAAATAATACCGACTTGCTATTTTTTGATACGACTCCTCCAACGTTCTTCCCTGCTCCCTTCTTTCGCTCTCAATTTGCTTAACGTGTTCCCGCAGCTCCTTGTTACTGTTGTTGTACTTTTCTTTTTCATACGTGGTATCCGCCAACTGTCTTCGTACATCCACTAACTCTTTGCGCATTGTTTCATTAACGTTGTCAGCTGCAATAATAAAAATAGAAATTATAAAATGATTAAGACAACCATGATGGAGAAATGGAGCATTGTAGGGAGAAAGTCTATTTACCGTCTTTGAGCTTCCTGATAGTGTCGTGCAACTGATTTTGCAGCCCGTCTACTTTATCCTCCGTCATGTGCAGTTGAACTTGCAGCTCTTCGACTTCTCGTTGTGTGGACTCTCGTTCCTTCCATAGTTCCTCTATCTTTAAGTCGAGTTTCATCTTTTCCTCGTTAGCCTTCAACTTCGTCTCGTCCAGCTTTGTTTTGAGGCGATTTAATTCGTCGCGCAGTTGATTGGTGTTATTACGTTCTTGATCGGCGCGCGCTGCGGCCTCTCTTTTAACGCGTTCCAAGGTGTTCTTCTCTTCTTCTAATTCGCGCATAATGGTGTCAATCTTTTCGATTAAAGCCTGTTGATCATGATGAGCTATAACAAGTTCAAATATATTTGAATATATTAGTGATATATAACGTAAAACATTATATTATTGTATATTAAAAGTATAAAACTTATGAAAACAATTAAAATTAATTAAAAATATTTAATTACCAATTAAAAGTGCCTGTTGTTTATCATTCTCAGCTCTAAGAAGCGCTTCCTCGTGCTGCTTACATAAATTCTCTATGTGCTGCTGCAACTCCTCTATTCGCTGTTGCAGCAGATTGATTTCTTCATTTTTCTCTCCCTCCATTTGTAATACAGACTGTTGCAACCGTTTCTCTAAACTTACTCTTACTTGTTCCTAAAGTCCCATAAGAAAAAAAAAATGAAAACATAATAAAAATAACATGCAGATTAGATAATCAAAGATTTATTTCAATAATTTTATAAATAATTGATTAAATACCTTTTCGTCGTTTATCTTTTTTATGCTGTCTTCTGATTGTCTCTTCATGTTGGATATAACTTGTTGGAATTCCGCGACCTGATCGCTACTCTGTTGGGTGAGTGATTGTTTAATATCTTGCGCACGTTTTTCGCTATTCTCCAGTTCTTTTGTTAGTCGCGTCACCTGCCCCTTCAAGCTTTCCTGTTTTATTAATATCTCTTTTTGCTCCTTCTCCAACTGTGTCTTCCTGATATGTGTAGCTTCCAAGTTGGTTTGCGTATCGAACAGTACTCCTTCCAATATCTCTTTCTCCGTGCGCATCGATGCTAGCTGTTCTTGTAACCTTTGGAATTCTTTCTCATTTGTTTCTAAGAGTACCTGTACAAACAAAAAAAATTGTTTTATCGTTTTGATGTACAATAATATATGCATTTATTACAATATGAATAGCATTTATTATGACACTAATTAATTAGGATTGTTCTTACTTGTTTCTCCTCATTATCTTTTACAAGATCTTTCAAGTTTCTGTTTATTCGTGCATTCATTTCGTTGGCCTGTTCCAATCTTTGCCGTAGTCTCATGAGCTCTTCGTTTAACGTTTCCTTCTTTCGCGCCAAGACTGACAATTGATTGCTCAAATCGCCACGCTCGCGAGTCACCTGTCCCAATTCCATTTCCACCTTCTCCTTTTCTATCTCCAGAAATTTAATCTTTTCGTTTAACGTAACCTTCTCGGATTCCACGTCAAGCCGATTCTGTTCGGCTTGCAACAATTCCTTTCTCAATGAATTCAGATCCCCCTGTTGATCGATGCACTGATTCGCGAGCTTATTTCTCTCGTCTGTCATCTACAATAAATCTGTAGTTAATATCATATGTATTTACTGATAAAAAATGTTAGATGTTACTTTTTTCAATTCTTCCTGCAATCTTTGCTTATCCTGCTCGTAATTGGAGCACATCGCTTCCATTTTTATTAAAATCTCCTGTACGTCTGACTTTTCCAATAGTATACGTTCCAGCTCCAATTCCAGATCGCCTAAATTATTTGAAACGTTTATATGGTATTTTAAAAACTATAATTAAAGGCTAAATTTGTGAGAGTATACCTTTGTTTTTTTCGATTTGAGAGATTAATCCATCGGTTTCTAACTTCTGTTGTTCCAACATATCCTTGGCAAGATAGGCTTTACTTAGATCTTCTCGCAATGTCAAAAGCTCTTCTCTCATTTTACTGCATCTATCTTCCTCCGACCGTAAACTTAATTCTCTGAAAAATTTTTTATAAAAAAAAATATATATAGTAATTTGTAACAGATTTGAAACAAATTGTGGTATATAAAATACAATTAATTTAATTACTTCAAGTCAGCATCTTCTGATATTCTGCTAAGCTCACTTTGCAAATACAACTTTTCATCTTCCAAGTTGTCACACAGTTTTTGTAATTTATTATTAGTCTTTTGAAGTTTCTCGTAATTATTTCTAAGAGCCTCCATCTATAATATAAATGCCAATAAGTTATAACAATAAATATATATACGCAAAGAAGTATTTAATGTCAAAATATTAAAATATATTAGTTCCTTTCTATTTTTTAAATATTAAAAACGTTTTAGTTTTAACCAATGTTTAGATTTAAAACACAGAAACATCTAAAGTTGTGAAAGATTTTAAATCTAAACACACCATTTAAAACTAAATCATCTTTAAATAAATATTTAAAATTGAAGACAAAAATAAAAAATTTTAATATCTCAAAATTAAACACTTTTTTAAGTGTAGAAGAATAACTTTAATACTTTGAATCCTACCGTGCTGTTAAGTTCCATTTTACTTTTATCCAATGCATTTTTCTCCAATTTCACAGTGTCGAGACTTTTTTGCAGCATGTCCTTCTCTTGCTCTAACTGCGCGCATTGCGAACGGCATGCATCCAACTGAGAGATCAATTCCGCAACTCTCATATTTAACGTCTGAGCATTTTCCTCCGCGGCCTCGCACTGTTTACGCATCGACAGTATCTGTTCCTTGCTGGTTTGTGATTTAATCTAACGCGGAAAATACGTAAACGAAGCGTCAGTTGTGAACATTGTAAAACTTTATCGTTTTCTTACGGGATACAAGATAGGTACCTGTAGTTCTCGTATCGTCAACTGATACTTCTGCAGAGCCGCTCGTACCGCGTTTATGGTACTTTCCGCAAACGCCGGTATAGTGCTACCTCGCGCGCTTCTCTTGGGCGATCTCTGCTGGAGTCCGCTACGCTGGGATAGGTGGACGTGCGGGGACGTCTGCTTAGCGTCGGCATCATCTCGGCTTTCGGCGTCCTGGATCACGGCATGCGCGATATCGCGTAACGCGGACTCCAGCACTTCGATGTCTTCCTGCATACGCACGGTCTGGGTCACCGCCGCCTCGGAAACGCCACATCTCTCTTCCTACACACAAAAGGAACCAATATTTTATAACCAATGAACTCTCAATATAACAAATGTTTAGCCGCGATATTAGCCAATATATTGCTTATGTATTGTGTTACTAGGGATTTCCAGTAGTGCAAAACATTGGCGCAATATTGAGAAGTAATGTAAATGCAATATTTCCAATATTGTTTCGATACTGTAAAGTGGATGCTTCACCTTATTAGCCAATTTGTCTAAGCAATACTGGTTTGATATTGTTTTAACATTGAAGCAATGTTAGATTATTTAATTTTTTATATTGGATATTAATTACATTCTAATGTGAAACCAATGTTTTATGACCAATATTAACGTTACATTGGGAAAGTAATGACCAATGCACTCTCAATATAACCAATGTTTAGTCAATATTAACCGATGTACAGCTAATATATTGTGTTACTAAGGATGCTTACTAAATTGCGGATTTCTCGAATAAGCTGGTCTATCCGGTCGTCTTTGGTACGAATTTCATGTTGATCAGCAGTGTGCTGTTGCTTTAGCGCTGTAATCTCGGTTTTTAGGATAATCACGGCTTGTTCCTCTTCCAGTTGTTGCATCTTCTGGGACGGCTAAATGTAAATTTTTTTTTAATTTTTAAAATAATGCAAATATGTCGACCCTTAACAATAAATGGCGTACATATATGATTCCTCGTGTGACTTGCGAGTTTTGATTTAAAAAATTAATGATAGAAGGTAATATCCTAGCAAAATGTTCTCAATTGGCATTATATTTAATCATTTTAATACTTTGAGAAAATCAGATCTATGCGATCTGGGAAATTTTGAATAAAACTCCTGGAAAATCTGGAAATTCTCAGGAAATTTTTTTACAAAATTTGAATAACCGTAAACACTGAATTGGCAATACAATTGTAAAATAATCTTACCGTGCTTGCTTGAAGCTTCATAGTAAAGTTCGTACTATTGCACGCCGATGTCATTTCTTTAGACGATGAAATAATTTCGTTCCGCAGTTTGGACAAGTCCCTTTCCGTAGTAGATTTCATTTCTGCGAACAGTCTTTTAACGGAAACAACATCGCGCCACAGGTTCAGTAATCGGTTATGCTCAGAGATGTAATATTCATTGAATGCCTGTTCTTCTTCCTTCCATTCGTCTTCCTTAATAGCCAATTCTTCTCTTAGTATGTCCCAATCGTTACTTAGTTTTTGCAAATCGTTAGTTAGTGCCTCGTTTGTTTGATGAGACTCCTCGAGTTGATCTTTCAGAGATGCGTTTAATTGCAAAAGGTCTTCGCATCTGTAGCAAAAGAAGAAGCATTTTTTTTAAATGCACGAATTCTATGCACACATCGTTTAAATAAATATTTTCATCACTATTTTCTGTTTAAATTATTTCCCGTAGCACTTCGATTTACGTTATTTTTACATACTTTCGTCGTTCTTCTCCAAGCTTTTTCAAGGCAGTATCCATATCGTGAATTTGCTCCTCTCGTATATCCCGAAGTGTCTGATGGGCAGCCTCTAGCACTGTAGTAGAGGACACAATTGGCTTGCTGGTGTCGCACGGAATAGTCTCTGTCATCTGATTCTCCAGTTCCGAACATCTTTGTTTATACTGCAGAACCTAAAACACATCTTCAATCGTTACTCGCTTATCGGTGAATCTTATAGTTCGCGCGCATCAGTTAGACTTGTGACAAAACAAGAGAAATCAATTGGTACTTGCTTTAGCTTGTAATCGCGAGACAAGGGCAGCTTGATGCTGTTGAGCTTGTCGATATGTGTCCAAACGTCTCTTGTAACTCGCGGTCTCCTCCTCCAAGCGATGACGGAGCTCGTAATTTTGCCTGACTAGAGCATCCGGCGACAGATCCTCGTCACTGCCTTGGTCTTCTTTAGCACCCCCGCTGCGTGCAGAATCCATCTTACTTCCACTGATTCGTTCTGTCTGTAAATGGATAATTTTCTACTGCACTTCACGTTACAAAAACGAGTTTTACTTTTATATTCTAATTTTATTTAATCGAAACTCTTTTGCATCACACGCTCACATACCAAATCATTGAATTCTATTCTTTTTCACAAATTCAATACCAGTATAAAAGAAAACAAGAGAAAGGAACTGCATACGTACGAAATAAAACATACTGTTGTTGATAAATTATTTACTTTATTGTAGATTTTTATTTAAAATTAATTTTAAAATCAACATATGTTGTTTTATCTTAATTCGAAATTATAAAAAAAATTATTTTTAATATAATATACATATATACTATACATAAGTATTATATGGATAATTTATATAAATAATGTAATAAATATAAAATCTAGTAACACATGTCAAAAAGCGCACACGAAGATGCACATGTGCATCTTGGTTAGAATTCTGTTTATTGTTTATTGCTAGTTGTCATGGCAACGGTGACGTCACATTCATTGGCGTAACGAACTGGTCCGCCATAAGAATTACACATGGATAGAAGTTTTATTAGCACACGTTATAACACAAAAATTTTATAAATATAAATTTATGAATAGAATTTTATTTTTTAAATTAAACCCGAATTAATTTTGTGCTTTGTAATACAAAGTAGAGTTTTAAATCATGGTAACAAGCAAAGTATAATTTTAAATCGCAATTACTGTATTGTTGTAACATCATACTTATGTACTATTCTGTTTTTATTATTAAATTTAATAATAAATAATTTTTAATATAAATTAATATTTATAATACTATGCAATTCAATTATATGATAACAGACATAATGAAATTATTTTTTAATAAATTTAATTCTAATTCCAATTAAAAGAAAAAATTAAGAAAAAAGAATATATTCTTTTCTATTCCATATAACAATTTTTTAAAAAAACTTAAAGTTTTTTTAATGTTTGCATAGAATTAGTGTTCTCAGTTTTGCCCTTTTTATTACCTCCTTAGTTTTGGTAGAAGCTCTGAGAAACGGTGGCCGCCGCCTCTCCGTCTGTCCTCTTGCCGATAATTGAGGAGTTCCTTTCGAAATTGGCTGTAACACATGCATCTTTCAATTAATTTAAACAATTAATTAAACTCTATTTCACATCTCTGCTTTAATCGAACTTTATCTCGGATTTTATTCTCGAAAAAAGTCTCTGCTTCTAAATGTTATTTTTAATATCATCTACATATTGGACGTATCTTTTTCGGGAAATTCTGTAATTGCGAATATCCATGAGTTTATCGTCGTGATTGCTTAAAGCAGTTAACTGCAGAATTATTTTATCATTTGAGATACTGCGACAAGTAGATTAAGCCTAATTAAGCTGATAAAGTTACAGGATTAATCCGCTTTCGTTTGGTTTGATATTTTCACTTGTAGATCGTTATCAGCTCCTAATAAATTGAACCGCGACCTTTGCTTTTCAACATATTTATAGTTACGATAGGTCAGCTTGTGGATTGATTGTATGAAGCTGTGCTATCAAAATACGCTGTTATCGCGATACGAAGACGAAACAAATTGGTAAAGTAAAAGTTCTAAACATTTTCTGTGTTTCGTCTCCGCCGTTACATCTTTTATCGCGACCGTATCATTTAGAGTAAGATGCACATGGCCGAGATAATATCTAATCTACCTTTTTTCAGGTATTCTACGCGTGCTCATTACAGTACAGAAAAAAAAAAATATATATATATAAACTCGAGAATAAGACGCACAAAATTAATATTATTCTGCGTAAATTAAATTTAAAAGAAATAGATTATATTTCACGTATTAAAGTGATGCACGCTGTTCTGGCATTCGTAATTAAAAACATATAATAAAAGTAAAACTATAAATTGCAATCAATGTATTTTTACTGATTTGTAGTGGTATACTTATAACTGTGATAATTAGTGTGAGTATTCACTGACTTTTAGTGAGTTTTACTTCAGAATTAGTGTACAATCACTGAAAAATCAGTGTATTTATTTCACTGATTAACAAGTTAAAAATATATCACTGAAATCAGTATATTTTCTTTGATAACGTCATCGATAAGACAGCTGTATAATAAATTTGTCAAGATAGATGTTTCGCTTTACGATCATTACAGTGGTTTTAAATGTACGTATCGCCGACGTCGCAACGCAGTGTTGATGCATAAATCGGACCTGCGGTTTATCTCGCGCCAGTTATTAGTGCAGGTGCTGAGTTCTCACGAGGTGTATGGTAACCGCGTACGGTCGCGTGAATAAACAGCCGCGGCGAAATCACACGTTGCGAGATCTACCCGTCACAATCCAATCGATCGATCGATCGATCGATCGCTCCACCCTTGCGGCATTCGACAGCGTCATTTAAAAAAATCATCGCTTAATTCACGGGATACCATAAATTTTAATGAAATCTAAGGCGATCCCTAACAATCGTCGAGGATTGAATACACTGAGAAAAAAATATTAAACAAGCTAATGTTATTTGTGTCACTTTCTTCGATATCTATTGGTTAAAAAAAAATTTGAACGTGATGACGAAATATACATTTTAGTGAACTCATTTATTGAATGGTTTACTTGTTTGTTGGGAATAAAATTTGACTTTGTATTTAAAGTTCATTTCAGTGAAAACAAATTTATATCTTGCAAATAAATTTTTAAGTATCTTAATTTACATTGAGAAAAAAATTGAGATATTAGCAACCAACACTTTTTGTTACTTGTGATATTTTCTTTGATATTTATTGGTTACAAAAAATTTTGATTGCGATGACGAAATATACATTTTAGTGAACTCATTTATTAATTGGTTTATTTGCTGGATATAAAATTTGACTTCTCCAAATTTAAATGAAGTTTATTTGCTTAAAAATATAAATTTATATTTTACATATAAAATTGTAAGTATCTTAATGTATATTGAAAAAAAAAGAGATATAATATTAGCAGGCAAAACGTTATTTATTATTTTCTTTGATACTTAATATTGGTTACGCAAAATTTTTAATGGCGAGATATATATTTAAGCAAACTCAATTTTCTTATTAATCGGTTTACTTGCTGGGACATTTGGTAAATAAAATTTGATTTTGCTGTATCTACATACAATAAATATAAATTTTTAACTATCTTTTTCGTCTCTAGATTTCATGCGTTTGTTCCTCAGAGCATAGCCATCGTCACAGAAAATTCAGTGATTTGGAAATTTGATACGCAGCTATTGAAGAGAAAAGTATCTCTGACAATACGTGTTCGAATATTTTTCCATGACGTAAGCGGTAAAGGAATGACGTACGATGTTCGCGGTAGGTTACTGAACGCCACGAGGACTACGATCTACGATGAACACGCAGAGTTCATTTAGCCTACGACCAGTAGGACAAAGTCCACTGCAAGGGTGACGTTATCGTTAATGGAAATTGCAGCGTGTTCACGCGCGGTACATGTAAGTCATCGTGACGACTTAAAGCCGTAATAAAGAGGAAGGAGGAAGTCTCTCTTCGTACGACGGGAAGTCAAGCCTGGCGGACGGACCAGGTTGGGCTCATATATCGATTGGTGCCATTCAGTGCCTGGCGGCGGCTCGAGCTTCTTCTACTTCCCATTCGCTCAGATGCCAGATACTAGACGCCCTTCGTAGGGAAGACAAAAATTAAATGCGGACTCGCGCCGGGTAACTCGAGTTAAACGCTTCACCCTCCCCGAGAGGAAAGAAAGAGAGAGATCCGATTTCCTCAGGAAAGAGTGAAAGATGAGAATCGGAAAGGAGGTTCCGATATAGTTACGGCTTCCCTCTCGATTAACGCTACGTTGAAGGACAATTCAGTTCCGATTGCTTAAAATTGAAGTTAAGATCAAGAAATTAAAGTTGAAGATCACCGCGTTGCAAGGTCGAGACAGCCTCTCGTGTATCAATTTAATCGGCGACGGTGATTTTTTTTCTCGTGTAAAATTATTCCATAGATATCTCTTCTTTTTTTCAGCGACTGGGCTGTGTATCGCTGACCGACATAAATGCGCGCCATTATATAAAAACACGGTTATGACTTTTCGCTCCCGATTCCTCCGATTTTATTGGAGGCGCACGTGCCGCGCGGAACGTAGCTTAACATTGGACTTTGAGATCAACAATAATTTCAGATAATCGTATTTGTCACGGGTGACAAATGAAGTGCGGAAATGTCAGACTCAAAGTGCAAAACTTCATTTCGGTATCAATGGCGACCCAGACTGAAGAGGCGAGGCGTCTTCGTTTATATTACGCGTCGCCCGATAGCGGGTATCTCGTGTAGGCAATAGTTTTTTCTTTTCTTTTTTTCGGCGACAAAGAGAGAGAGAGGCAAATATGCAAAAATACCAGTTTTTGAGTCCCCGATCATTCGCGGCCCACGTGCTTCCCCTGATTGATAGCCGCGCCGGCGCAGGAAGGTCGTTCTAGCGCGAGAAAAATACGTAGTTGCAAGCTTCAAGTTTGTCACGGAATATTTTGCCTTTTATTTGTTTTATGAAGTTTCAGTTGACAAGGCCTCATTTGAGGGGCAGCGATCGAAGGGGATCGAGCCGGGGTGTCTGGCTGCCCTCTCTCTCCTCTCTCTCCTTCTCTCTCTTTGTATCTGACAAGTAAGTTTTTGTAGACTATGGCTTCGTGGGTCAGCGAGAAGACCGTATCGTCTTTTCCCTCTTTCTCTCGGCCTTCTCGCTTCGTCGTCCCGCCGAATGATAAGCACGCCGTGGAGAACTGCACACAGATTTTTAACAGAATGTGGGGGAGCCTATGCAAACTCCACGTTTTCCTTCCCTTTTTTCCGTCTACTTTGTTTTTTATTTCTCCTTCCGTTGGAATACGACAAAGTCGGGAATGCGATACCGAGAAAATCACGTAAAAAAAGACGTGAAGACCCAATTCTCTTGTTGACGAAAGTCACATAGCCTGTTGCGCTATAGAAACTCGTGGAACTATCGGAAAGCGCGGATTTCGACGTTGAATGAAAAAAGTGGATAATATACTAAAAAGAATGTTTGATAATAACCATCAATATCGAGTGAAATAATTCCAATTAAATATTTAATTAATAATCAAAAATAATTTCACTTTTCTAAGTATTTTATAAATATTACTAGATTCGATTACTTACTAATAACTTGAAAAAGTAAAATTATTTTTTGTAACAATAATAAAAATAATTAATTGGTCAAATATTTATTTCACTCGACGAACATTCTCTTCCGGTGTACGCGAGGCGAAGATTGCGGTGTACGATCGCGCGTCGTAACGTGCGAGGAATTCGCGAATCTACGTGCGGACATTTGCGGTCACGCAGTTTCGTAAGGGATGGCCTAATCTTTTGCCCTTGATCGTGTGTAGACTGCACTAATTCTCGTTATCATTGTATATGTGTCATGAACTTTATTAAGAGATCAATCGGCTTATTATTATTAAACCGAAAGGCGCTCTTAGAGGACTAATCTCCGTTACTTATTTCGTGATAACATTTCCCGAGCTATCGCTTGCCGTACCGAGGGGTGGAAGGGGAATAAAAAAATAAGAGATTATGGAAAACGTTGCATATATTAGACGTGTCGTGTGCGAAACGTGATTTCATTTACACATCAAGTGTCCTTATGATAACCGCTTTTGGATTTTCTCTGATAACGTTACGAAACGCTTCTATTAGCGGCCTCGATTTTTGCATATCATCTTTGTAATCGATGTCATTTGTTTATTTGCGTATTTTGCGCGTTATCAATCGCGCAATTTTGTGAGATCTATAGACGATATGGAAAAAAGAGAATGATGAAGAGAAATTCTACTCTACGCACAGAAATTACTAGTGATCAATGTCCAATGATTAAAATTCGAAGTCTAATGTATGCTGAAATAATATTATGTAAATATGCCAATCGGAAACATGAAATTGTAAATAAGAAAAAAGACGTATACAGCATTGTATTATATGTATATGCATTTACAGCCAACCACAGTTAAAGTTCAAAATTAAATAATAAAATTAGTATAGTAATAGTTAACTTAATTAATTTTCAAATTTAACTAATTATTGAAACACAAACTTTGACTCACTAATTTTTTTCTTAAGTTAAAAATTTATGTAAAAGAAAATGTTATAATAGAAAAAAATTATTTTTATATAAAAAACAGTATTTTTTATTATGTCGTGTAAATTTTATATATATAAAATTTTAAATTTGTTTGATGATCCGTTTATTGTATTTATCTTGTTATTTACAGTAATAATCTTTTTTTTTTTAATTGTGATGTTCTAATTTAATATAAATAATACTTTTCACAACTAACTTTTAATTTAACTAAAATAATTTAATTTCTTAACACAACTTTTTAATAAATTAAGTCTGTACTTATGGAACTGTTAACTGTAAGTAAATTAATTTTATAAGTCATTAATTTTGATGTAATTTAGTTTAAAGATAATATATTGATTTACCCAACTATAGTACATGTGTGTGTATATATATAATATTTGATTTTTTAATATTTAAAAAACCAAACGTGTGTTTATTTGACTCGAAAGTCGCATTAAAATGTTGCATCAGCGCGCAGTTGATACAATTATATAACGGTGATGAACATTGCCCGCGGTAATCTGTAAACCGCTACGTTTTCGGAATTATGCAAAACACGGATATGTGATAATGTTTTTTCTCCATGCGATTCGATTCAAAATGAAATGTGCATTCGATGTGTATAAAAGTCTGTACGTTATTCCGAAAGAATTTCTCACAATAAGGCCAGCTTGTTGAAGTCTCTCGAGGAAAAACGGTGTTACAAAGGATATTTTACCCCGTCGCGTACGTTGTCCTATCGATCGAGCGTCTCGCACCCATGTGGCGAGTGTGTCAGTGCACGCGTGTCAAAGTGCGCAACCGGGCTTGCATATTTCGTGTAATATACGCATGTGAGTAAATACACGCAACGCGCGCGGCATATGTCGCGCGTTTGCCTTATCACGGTCAGAAAAGTGTGATTCGGAGGCCGTGTTTCTTCCAAAGATTAAATACGATGCAAATACGATGATATCTCATCGATGACGATGACGTAACGTAAGATCGTAAGAAGGGAGAATCACACATGTGTCCCCGTCCAACAAAGTACCTTCGCTAAATGGCACGACACGCGTAGACATATATTTGTTCAATAAAAGGAAGAGAGAGAGAATAAACGGAAAACAGATGCGTTTACTTGTAGATCACGTGCTGAGCATATATAAGTGGGACACGTCTCCAAAAATGTTTTTATCTCGTGCATGTAGCGTGTATGGTATTTCGTATCGGGAACATGTAACGTAGCGAACATGTGACTAGTGAATGAGGTTGCGACACGTGACAGAATGAACCCCAGTTCATGAATAGATTATTATGATTTTACGTCGACATTCCCCTTTGCGACGAATGCGTCATACTCTGTGAAACTGCCCAATGGTCACTGTCCATTTTATGAATATGAATGTGTTATATATTATGTTGCACATTATGCACAAGATTTGCATCAATTTTATTAAACAGATTTTGAAAATAAAATTATATGTCAAAGCATTTTTCATTAAGGTATACGTCAGAAAAGTATCATTATATTGCTAAGAAAAACGATTATTCAGTTTTAGTTATTTTCTTTCAAGTTAAACTTAAATGCACAAATTTCAATTTAAGTATTTATGTAGTTAATTGAAATATATAATACTTAAATAGACAAAATTTAATTCAGTTGGTAAATTTAATCAAATTAATATTTTTTTCTCAGTGTACTATTTTTATTTTAAATATTTTGTGAATATATATCTGCAAATCTAATAATAAGTTATCATAAACATCAAAATATATTCTAAATCTTAGTTTCAATGATTAATTTAATACTTTAATCAAGAATAATAAGTATATTAATCTGACTTTTCTTTGAAAAACTTTTATAATATTTTTCCTTGAAAGAGTTCCTAAATTTGTTTCTTGAATGTACACATAATTTACACATATAATAATAAATTTTTTTCTAAAAGTTGTGTTGAGTATAGTTTAAATTGTTGAGTATAGTTAGTAATCTTTGTTGATTGCAATCTACTTATTTTATTAAGAAGAAATGGTTTATTTGAAAAAAAAAATTAAACATCAAAATCTATAATTTTAAATAAATCTGAGCAAAAATCTAACACGAAAGTTATTATATCCTTTTACATTTACGCATTTTTTGAAAGTATAAAAATAAACAATTTTTTTCGTGTGATGTGCGATGAATAATTTCGAAAAATACACAGTAAATAAATATAAACATGTTAAATTAATTTTTATAATTAATCATAAAATTTTATAATTATTACATTTTACGTTCATATCTTAGTTAAGTCACGAGAGATCGGATAGAGTAATAGGATCTCTTCTCTATATCACCAGTGCGATTGAGATAATGAAAGGAGTCAATCAACTCTCTCGCTGGCGTGGAACTAGTTAACCGATGTTGCTAACGATTTCATTTCTGCGCTCTCAGCGAGCGTTTAATTGAACCTTACAGGACTAACCACATGTTCAAAGACTTCGTCGATCAATTGCACGATAAGGGCAGCGTACATAATTAGACAGCGAGAACTCATGTTTAATCGAGAATTCGATCGTCTTCGAACGATCAGGCAATTTAGTTTATATAGAAACTTGAGAAGTAAACTGCTCCATTGTGTTAATACTAACAAATGCATTGTTATTAACATATACAATATCTACAGAATGTGTAATTATGAAAAAGCGAAACTATTTTATTTGCTTCGTGACAGATGCAGTTCCTAAAGCACCAAGTGTATAACATTTCCTTGTTAATTGCTACATTTTTTTTTAACAAAATTATTTTAATGTGGAAAACTGGAATTGATTTTAATTGTTCTTTTAGTTGCCCGCTTATTTCGTCATACTACGCTTGAAGCCCGAGACGACGCTTATTTTTTATTTTAAATGCATATAAAAATCCAAAACGAAGAGATCCCCCTATAATAACTTTATTCACATACTCTTAATATCTTGACCTAAAGAGAATATAACGAAAAAATATTCACAGTACCCATTTTTCTTTATTACAAATATGTGAAAAAATTATTAATATAATTGTTAATAATGAATTTTATATTGGTATTTAAACTAAAAATGAACCGATAATAATCTCCAAAAGAAAAGAAAGTCAGCACAACTCACCCGCGGCATCTTTAAAGCGCGCGTCTCGATGCTTTTCCGCAAAAGATTACCGGAAGCAAGCGGCTTCTCCGGCGGCGACGAGGGAGGACGGCTGGCGGCGGTACAGTTTCCTCAGGGCTTCTCTCGGCGGCTACCCTCTCGACAGCGGGGGTGCAATCGCTTGCGTTCGCCACGGATGGTCGGACTTCACTGAGGCGCCGGGCGTCGCGACGCTTCTGCTCCGTTTTGTTTCCTGGGGATCCCGACGCGGGCGGCGGGATCGCGTGCCGCGCGCGGCGCGCCCACGATACTCCTTGGACGCGCGCGGTCCCCGTTTACGTCCCCGCAAGTCAGCGGGGTCGCCGTGTACGCCGAGAGTGTATCGCATCCCCCGCGTCGAAAACGGGGGCGGCCAACGCAAACGCGGCGTGAATATTCGAGCGCCGGGAGAGAGTTCGCGTTACCTGGTTACGTATAAATGCGGATAAATTTCAACTTGATACTTTATCAACTTTACGATTATATTACAATATTGCGTGTTCGAAGGGGGACACGAACATTTCAAATAATTTTTAAAAGGATTATAGAGGAATAAGTTAAAATCATACGTAACGATAGACTTGATGGCTGAACATTCGCTGTTCTAAAATTATTATTTTATGTACAATTGTTTGCCTTCATAGAAATGTAAGATAGATCACAAAAAAGGATAAAATAGAATATGGAAACAAAACATTGATAATATTTAGGTATATTTTTAACAATACATTTTAAAATATTTGCAACGCATGTAGAACATGATATAATGCTTACATTTATAGCAGATGCATAATTAACGCTAATTAATAATAATAACTTATATGATAAGCAACATAATTTAATTTCGTTTGCCGCTGATCAAAATTACATGTTTACTTTTTCTCGCTTTATCTCTCTCTTTCTCGCTCTCTTTCTTTCGTTGCGATTAAAAAATTATCTTTAATCTTCATTGAGCTTTTAATGATTTAAAAAATATTGTTTGCAAAATGAGAGAATTTCGACGTATGAAAGACAGATAATCGAAAATGTCCTCGAATATCCCGATAATTGATAGACAGACGATCCTTCCGTCTTCCGGATCGACGTGCTCGCCTATCCGGACTAGCCGATCAAAACTTTCTTTTCCATGTAATTGCCCGAAAGAACGGATATCGTTTCGCATGTTCGACCACGTAATTATTTCCTGCACGCAGGGAAAATATATTTCTTTCGTCGATGGAGGCAATCCGCGAATGGTACACCCTCTTCCGGAGAGGGAGGGAGGGAGGGTGAGTTTGGCTCGTATTATGCTTTTCCAATTCTGGAGAGTCGTCCCCGCGCCTTTCTACGTAGAATCCAACGCGGGCTTATCGCTGCGGTCACGTCAGTTTGCTTTCGGAATTTGGCCCACAAGGGATAATATAGGTTACATGGTACCGCGCATTTGGAAATGCGATAAACCTCCTTTCCCCTACGTCCAATCCCCGACAAAACCGAGCCTTCAATTGAAATCATGTTAACTTTACCATTGTCTCTGAAATAAGGATCATGAAAATTGAATTCTCTATTTTTAACATTTTTTTGCGCGAAACTGAAGCTATGTACTTAATATTTCTATTCTAAATTTTTTACTAAATTTGTTTTTAATTATGTTTTAGAGAAAACAATAATATCAAAATAAAAACTAATGTGTTTGAGCAACCATTGTTTCATCTATAAGCAAAACATTAAATTTTTTATAATCTGGTTTATATATAATTTAACCTTTTTTAGAATAATACTTTAATGATCTTAAATTTTAGGAGAAAATATTATATTTTTATTTTAATATTAAAATGGTAATCTAAAGAGCACAATACAATTGTTTTAATAATAATAGTATTAAAAAATTCTAATGTTTAAAGATATAGTTATTTTCTTTCCAATATTTTTTGTCTCATAAAAATTAATGAGAATAGATATTTTTTTCTATGTATGAAACTATAGTTTATATATATATATATATAATATACAAAATTCTTCATATAAACTAGTTACTTGTTTAACGCTACATGATCTCATTTCAGTATTTAACATTTTGAAAATAAAGATACTCTTAAAACAAATATGTTCTTTTTACCTGTACAGTTACACTGTTAATCAAAGGTTGTTTTATGTAGTAGAAAGATTTATTACGTTATCACACGCGCTAGGTTAAGCTTATCCTCGTCTAATTTTGCGGAGAACGAATACATTGCAGTAAATTAGAACATACTGTTAATTGCTTGCGTTTATATTTTTATTACTTTAATCAGAGCTAAAGTATAAAACAAAAGAGGATAGATTTGCTATCGCAGAGAAGCCTCTGTCTCCTGTCACGAGGCATTTCCATTTCTGTCAGTGTTATCGGGACACGCGAAGGGTTAACGTCCTAAATTACGACGTAAATCTATCTACTGATTTATTGCGCAGATGACGGTGTCGAAAATTGCGACACTGCTCCGACAAGACAATGAGAATTGTTAAATATATTTTGTGCGGATTTAGTAGAGATTTTAATCTATTCATATGTACCATATGGCTTTAATACGCATTACTATACACGACAGATATGATACATTAATCCTCAAGGGCCAATCATGGTCGATATATATTCAGTGTCCGATTAACTTCTAGAAATTTTGTAAGTAATTAAAAAATAATACATTTTATCCCCCCCCCCCAAATAGAGGAAGATTGCTAATACTAAAATGATCACCTTCTAAAGCGATCTTATTTCTCGGAAACTGAACATTATACTGTATAAAATTACCAATAAAAATGTAATTTGTTTAAATAAGTAAATAATTAAAAAAATAAAAATCTGTAGTTACATTATGGCTTTTTTCTATATAAAATCTAATGAAAACAAATTCTTTAAAAGCGAGAATATAAACTGTATGATATACTTTTGCAAGTTATATAATTTAAACAATGGAAGACACTTTCTAGTTTACATTTATGTTTTTCAAAGTTTTTTACTTTTAGTTATTGTTTTGAAAAAATATTCTCCAAAAAGTAAAGTGGTATGCCAGTATTGGACGACCTTCCTCTACAGATATTTGTTTTAGAAACTTAAAATACACATTCATAAATTTTTATTTTTTTTAACCACCTTATATGAATAAAGAAGTAGTCGAAAACGAGACCACTCATGATTGGGCCAAATAGAGCACCCTTCTTCATATTTTGTCGTGGTTAGGGAGAAAAGTTAAGAGTTTAGAAAAGAGTGAAACGATTACACAGCGAATTAAGTACTAATGCGAGACACAAAGGATTTTCCTTATAAAAATATCCTAATACTGAGCAATATTAAATTAGTAAGTGACTAACACTTATTAAAAGCATGTTGTTGGTTTTAATGCTCAAAATAAGTCATAATTACGGGTCAATTTAATACTGCCCACTCTCTAAATTCCCTAGAGTGAAACATTACTCTAAAAGAGTGAAAATCTAACATATCTAAGTTCGAGTGATTTGTCACTCTAATTAGAGTAAAAATTCACTCTTAGATATGTTAGATTTTCACTCTTTTAGAATAATGTTTCACTCTAGGAAATTTAGAGAGCAGTATTACATTTTTATGAGAGTTTCTTTCAAGGTAGCCGTCAGAAAGGTGGTGAGCCTCTTCTCAGGGTGGGCCGTCCGTAAACGAAGACGCTGTAGAGCAGTCCCCGCGAATACTTCGACCTGAACTTGACCTTTACGTAGTTGTGGCCGATCCCGCCGGCGGTGACCCATGCCGCGTCGTTGTCCTCGTCGGACAGCGAGTTGAAGCGTATGCACGTGATCCGCGCGTCCGTCGGCCCGTAATCCGCCTCGACCTCCTAATTACAATCGGGGAAACCTTCGTGAAAGCAGATCTGAGGACGCAACCGTTAAACAAAAGTGTGTGTGTGGATCGCGAGATCGCAAAAACGCACTTGGTAACCACCGAGTCGGTGCGGCCTCCTGACGCCATATTCCCAGAGCAGCTCGTCGTCGGCACCCTCTCGACACTCGCCGATCTCCTGCGTCGCGTACGAAGAAAAAACGGCGCAGAAGACGAGGAGGATAAACGCAGGTACCCGCATATCTCCTCTCTCTCTCTCTCTCTCTCTCTCTCTCTCTCAGATTTCGAGTCTCTTCGCTTTCGAGAGATAATGCGCCGTGGGAAGAGAGTACCAACCGACTGTCGAGGGTGGGGAGAAAAAAATTATAAACAAAGAGAAAAAAGGGAAAAATTTCAACGTACGGTCAGCGAGATGATCTTCACTCTTCGCACAATATCCTTCCGGGATGTTTTTTTTTTTTTTTTTGGTGGGAGGCCGACGGTGACGACTTATTGTCGAGAGCGATCGGAGACTCCGGATAGCACTAACCGAACGAACGATATATTAATAGCCGATACGTCGATACGCATACCGAAAGTGTACCCCTTCTGGAATACAGAATATTTGCTCGTCACGCGTTGCAGCCGCGGAGATTAGATACAAACGTCGGTATCGTATATCCGCCCGCCCGTCGTGTCGCCCGCCGTGTTGTTTCGAGAAGAGCGGATAATCGGGCGGGCCGGGCCGGGGCTGGCCTCTTCTCCTCGGCGACATTACGCAACGCCGAGATCGGATGTGTGCATTGTAGGTACAAGTGCCTGAAAATGATCACGCCTCCGAAAAGACCTCTGAGGAAAAAAAGAATCACGCGTCGTCTCGTAATCGAGACGAATTACGGCACCTGTGTCACAAATTACAAATTGGATTGAAATTTAACGAATTGGAACAAAATTTTCAAAACTTGCT
The DNA here is from genome assembly GCF_013373865.1 of Monomorium pharaonis. NCBI lineage: Eukaryota > Metazoa > Arthropoda > Insecta > Hymenoptera > Formicidae > Monomorium > Monomorium pharaonis. Next base: position 18,986,542 of record NC_050473.1, on the reverse strand, counting down.
TGCTCTGATTGATTAGGTTTCAATTCAATCTCGATTCCAATCCGTGGTCTGATACAGGTTTTAGATTTGTATCACGAACTACGAATTTGGATTGAGATTGGATTGAAATTGGACCAATCAGAACAAAGTTTTTTAAATTTTAGATTAATTTACTTGCTCTGATTGATCAGATTTCAATTTAATCTGAATTCCAATCCGTAGTCTGATACGGGTTTTAGACTTGCATCAGGAACTACAAATTGGGATTGAAATTGGATTGAAATTTGATCAATCGATTGAACAAAGTTTTCAAAATTTTATATTAATTTACTTGCTCTGATTGGTTAGATTTCAAACCAATCTCAATTCCAATCCGTAGTTTGATAGGATAGTTTTGCATGGTCATGACTGACTGCAGATTTAATAGAAGATTTCAATAGAAGACTTAATTGTTTTTCTATCTTGAAAAATTTGTCGTACGACAGCAAATCGAACGTTGCTTCTACGTTGCTTAGAAAGTGTCAAATTGTCTCGCATTTCATAGATTGTCGCAGTTAAAATTCTATGGTTTAAAAGCGAGTAATGAGAATCCCGTATTCGCGTTTCGCAATTGTGTGGAAAAGGAAAATCTGTCGACGGACGTAAGCGACGTTCTCCGACGTTCGTCATTTTCGACAATGTTCCGTTAGTTTCTCTTTCCTCTCGAATTTCTCGACACTTCCAAGTATGTGCGACTGATAATGATACCGACATAATCATTAACCGGCATCACTCATGTAAAATCAACTTTGCCAACCCTGACCCTGCTGACAGCGTCACATGCAACGCGTATCGCACCTCCTGGTTATATTTATTCTGTTTGTGTAAAATACAGTCTTATCAGCTTGGCGAATTCGCAAAACTGTGCGGGAGATCGACTGTCATAGATCTGTGTGCATGCAACTGTGGATTTCACTCGCATAATTTATTATTAAACTATTATACAGATTGATAATAGTTTAAAAACTTAAGTAAATAGATATATTACATCTATTTACAGAGTAATGAAAGATAATGAAAAGAACTATAAATTATGGCTGTATTGCATTTGAAATTAATACAAGCCGTTTGACGGCGATTTTTTACTTTCGTGAATCAAAAATTATTTTAATTAAAAGTAGAAATATGCTCTGAATGAAAATGTATTAAGAAATATTAATTTTTTATGTAATTACTTTAAATTTTTAAGAAAATTGGTTTTATTGCAGTACAGAAATTAGTTGTTTTATAAATAAACTATAGAAAAACTGAACTTAAATTGTAATGAAATCAATTATATCTTGAATATTGTAAGTATTTATACAAAATAATTTTTGTTATTATTTTTAAATTTTTATAGAATTATAATAAAAAATATAATAATACAAATTAAACTCTATCAAAATGTATTATTTAACATTAATATAATATTTTAAACGCAATTTTTATACCTATATAATTTATTTAAAGTACAAATATTAACACATTTATAAAAAGTATAAGTGTAATACATTCTTAAAATTAATTACTAAAATTAATCTTATTTATATATGATACTACGACACTATTCTTTTCTCAACGGGCAATTGATTCATAGAATCGTGTAGAAATGATTTAGAATGTCTGTCGCAGGAAATGAGAAGCTAATACAGGGAGAAATAATAAGGAGAACTTTCCGACAAGCCACAGTAAAAGAAAAAGAAATCTTTGTAGCAATCTATCATGACCCGTTACTATTATAATAATAACTAGCAATTCTCTACAATTTCTAAGCGACAAGCGTCCCTCGCAGCAAAAGTGCCTTGCGTTTCAAATAATGTTACACGAAATCAATCGTGATTCATGAAATCATGTGAATCATGTTCAGAGCTCAGAAATTCAGAATGTATCTGCCGCAGGAAATGAGAAGCTAAAATGTGAAGAACCATTTTCCGACATGCTCGTTATTTAAAAATTATTGAAAAGCTCGCTGTTAGAAATACCTCGCGCTTTAAATAATATACACAAAATGATTTAACGAAAGTGGATCTGTCCGCGTAAAATCAACGCTGATTAATTTGCTTCTTCCGTAAAGCGTGATTTCTGAAGTGCCTCTTTTCGGTCTGAAAGGTGTGAAGAGCCGAAGGCGCTTCAGGCCCCCGAAGAAAAGGGGCTATTGAATTGTAAAATGCATTATTGCAATTGGCGAATGGCAGCGAGAGGTAAACTGGCTGGCAGTAACCAGACCATCGCTATGTCAGCCAGGTGAATCGGTTCCCACAATGCCGTGCCTGGAACCACGCGGCTCACGTTGCCCAAGGAAATGACTTTACTTCTTGTTCTCCGCGCTGCTAAACCAAGTTAGCGGCGCTTTTAAGTCCTTTTACTTTGGGGGTTTCATTATCCCGAGAGGCGAGATCGACCTGGGCGATCGTTACTATCGCCATTATATCGAAGGCAGAGTCATCGTTCTTACGTCAGAGGGGAGGGGTTGGGGAGGACATTGTGCTCGTCTTAAGTAGAAACGGAAGGGAGGCATCGCCGCCTCTCCCTGTGAATGAGGGCCCGACTGGCCTAAGTTTACGGGAAAGATGGACGCCCTTATCGCGTGCTCTCTCCCGAAGGAGAGCAAAAAATGAGGGAAGGGTACATCGGCGCGCGTATATATTGATTTATTTTACTAGTCCCGTCGTCAAGGTACTGCATTTCAATATTATCGCATGATAAGACCGCGTTACACACGTTTATTGTCCGAATCTCTCCGACACTCCTCGCCCTTGCTCAGTAGAAAAAAAGGACCGAGCTTCTCGTTTCCGTCTCCTCTCTCTCTCTCTCTCTCTTTCTCTCTCGTAATGTAAGCTCGTCAGAGGAACGTGAAGTATTTCACGTGATAAGGAATATATGATCCGGGGGGAGATATCGAAATAAAGTATTATCGTTTTCTGAGACGCAATCTTCTCTTAATTCATTATACCGAGAAATATTAGGGTAACAGCGAGATACGATGAATGTTGCGCTCATTCGTTCGCCCTGTGAAAGTGTATCGCGCTTAAATAGGGATAAAAAGTTTGAAGTCGGATTCACGTCACCTTCACAACAACTCGCATTGGCATTGGAAGGAAATCTCTTGCCGATAATATTCGTTTTCGGACGATAATTCGGTGTATTTCGCGAAATGTTTACCGTCAGTTTACTGCCCTTTATATCTTATATCTTAGTCGCGCACTCCGAGCGCATTTTTCATCTCTAACATAATTTTTTTTTTTACGCAGAGGCACGTGGAGGAATTATCGGCGATAAAACTATCGCCAGACAGCTTTTGCATATCGCGTCTTATCAGACCGAATTTTTCCGCTAACTCACAAACATTTCCATTTGCTAATTTCTTTTTTTTTTTCTTTTATCGCGAAATCGATACTTCCGAATATTCTTATCAATCGATAATCTCTATTGTTAAAATTAGATTCTTAAGAGATTAAATGTCAACTAGATGTATGGATTCGTGACAAGCGCGATTGTACCGAGTAAGTTGGAGGAAAAAAAAATGAAATTACAGACGAAGTTAATTTTATTTTGTCGACGGATTTAAACGGTGTAAAATTATTTGCTTGAAATTAAGCCAGATGAGTTATTAATTTCCAATTTGTATCGGGGAAACTGTAATGTGCGCGATGTGGCAAAAAAAAATGTAACGGGATCGTAACCCCGCGCAATCAGTTGCATTAGTCGAACCGAAAGCAAAGACTAACTAAGGGTTAATTTGACGGCAAAGTTGATTGTTCGGCGACGTTGACGCGGGATATCTGCCTACTGTCGGGGAAAGAAGCGGCCGAGTGCAATACGAAGAAGGAAAAGAGGTGAGGTGAAAAGGGAGAAGAAAGGCAGATAATACCGGCAAACCGACGTTTTTCTTTTCTCTCTCTCTCTCTCTCTGTCTCGTTCTTCACTGTTCTTTTTCACACTTCTTTTTCTCTCTTCACGAACCGGCGACCCCGAGCTGTCAAAGTCCGTCAGCCAGTGTTGCCCCCCGGGTCATTCCATCTATAGCGGAGCATTATTTACAGCTTTACGCGCACAATCGCGTCGTGAGGAGATTATAAGTTCCATCAGCCAACCAGTAATTCGTTCGTTGGCGAAACGCCCTCGATGTATGCAAGAATGCACTACGTCGACGCTGGTCGGGCAACAAACAACGCGAATTGTTCAGCGAACAATCGACTCGATCGACGATACGATCGCGATGTCGTGAATTGGTCATTGCTCTTTTGTTATAACAGCATATCGTAAGGTTGACAAAAGTTTCTCTGGAATTTCAAAAAATACTCTGTATTTTGCAAAGTTCATTGTAATATGCAACAAGTCTTGCGATTCAAAAATATACGATAGTATAAGAAGTAATAAATGTTGCTTATGCGAATTGTTATTTGATCATTTTATTATCTTCATATCAATTTTAAAGCTAATTGCTTTTTACTAATTGGTGTAGTTTTAATTGATCAGTAAAAGATAAAAGGTATACATATATTTGCAGAACGTTTGGCAATACTAGTGCAATAAATTCTATCAAGATTTTATTAAAAATATGCGTATATTAAAATATTTATAATAAATATTGTATATATATATGTAATATTAACTGATAGGAGTGTTTTTTAGCTTCTTCCTGGGGGATAATAAAAATATGTCTATTGAGTGTAATTCAAGGTTTTTTTGCATATTTATTAATGAAAAGTTGACAATATGGATTATATTTATCGGAAATAACATAGATTCTTGAAGTATTTCGAAAAATTCTCTCGAAAAAGCTGAACTTTCAAAATAAAAACTACGCAACGAAATACATTAAACACTTAGATAAATCTATTAATCTCCGTTAATCCTTTCGATATCATCAGGATACATTTCGACATGTTCGCCTAATCCCGAGACACATTCGAAAAGTGTTTCACCGAGAATAAAGAATAAAGCAATAAATAATCGCTCGTCTTATTGCAAAGCGCTGAGATACGTCTCAGTTGCGAGAATTACTAAGTCCGATTTAACGCAATGTAAAAAAAAAAAAAGAATCGAAACGCATTATGAACTTATCGATATATAAATACCTCGTGCTTTTTTCATGTAAAAGGAAGAAATGATATCGGAAGGGTTAAGTCACTTCCATCGATTATGCGCTGATATTTACAAAACATGTACCAAGTAATCGTGTTTGTGAGAAAGAGAGAGAGAGAGAGAGAAAGAGAGAAACAGCGAGAGCACGCTCGATGAGTAAAGACAATGTTTGCATCACCGGCGTCTGTATTGATCTGTGCACAATAGTTCATAAATAGTCCTATCATCAGCGATTGTACGTCTCTCGCTAATACGCCTCTGCGCGAAAAAGAGAATTTGCGATCGATCACAATTCAATAACAATAGAAAAATCATAGATTATCCTCTCTGGAATATCGTTAGTCTATCGCCGCTTATATACACTCGCACAGGTGATAAACGTCGTTTTAAATATGAAATCTCTCGTTTTTTTTTAGTGTGACCTCTTAGCATCTTAGTGGCCAGATCAATAGCAGACTCGAACAAATTGATTCGAAGAATTCAAGGAAGCGACCCTTCTCGCAATCGCAGCCTCACGATTACGGCAAAGTATAACGAAAAAAAAGGTGAAATTAGAATTGAAGGATCTCTTCTTATCCCCCGCCCACCCTCATCCCTCATTATTGTGCGCCATCGTTGCTGTACCAGTCTACAGAAGATAGGAACATATATTAATCGCGGCGCAAAAGTCTCGCCCGTTTAGTACAATCAACAGTATTGATAGCTCGTCGCAGCTCGCCAAGAGCATGTGTTTTTTTTTTCCATTCGTGTCCGATCACGCTTCTCTCCTACACGCGCTTGTCTCCCAATCGAGGCGAGAAGATGCAGAGATGCTCCGAATGTAGCAGCACGTACGGTGCAGGCGCAGAGATAGAGTCGCGCTTCCCTCCCTTTTCTTTTCGAGCCGAACGATTACGAGTCGTACTTGACCTTTGCACGTATTTTTAACTCGCTCACTTTCGTTGGAAAAAAAATCCGCGATCGCCGGTGGCACGATACTTTCGCAAATCCCTCTCGAGTCGGAAAACACGCCCTTGCCAGGCTCTTACTTTTCTGGTTCTCTGATTGGCACACCACCGCATGTCCCATCGCTTCCTTTCCTCAGCGAAATATTACCCCGCTACGTACTTATATCATAATCGTTAATTAATAAGTGAAAGAAAGTGAAATGAAATTACATACACGCATACATATACGCGCTACCTTTCTCTCTCTTTCACACACGCACTCTATGAAATCGCGAAATTGTTAGAGTTCCGTATTCACTTATATGTTGCGGCGCAAAGGTAACAGGGTAAAAGGAACAGCCCTTTTCGCCATCGGCCGTGTGTGAAACGGATACATCGCACGCAGATACATTGTTCTCCAATAAATAATATCACACTCTACACAATTACTCATGAAAAAAGAAATAAGTACGGTCTTGTCCGGGATTCATCCGCGGATCCCCTCTTTGGTACATTTCATTTCTTCTCGAAGAATCTTGTAATCAACGTTGAGGTTCAAATACCACCTGCACTCCAGCCCTTGGTACCACGAGTACCACGGGTTAAATATCAGACGCTCTTGTGATGACCCTCGCGATAAGAGCAGCTGATGTGGACGATGGTATACAAAACAGAAGGAATCTCAAGACAAGAAAACCCTTCGCTTTAAGGGAAAAATCGCTCTATTGCACCACCGCCAGGGGTGGATTATGTTGCGTCCTGATGGCCTCCGCGACGCGCCTGAATGGCAATTGAAGATGATAGTAGGCGCAGTAGGGCAACGGGTCCCAGTACACGAAGAGGGACTCCCGCTTGTCCAGCACCGTGCCCAGAAGATGAGGCGCGGTCTCGCTGGTTGATTGTTTGAGAGTCGCCACGGCGTCGGTCAGCAGCTGCCGACTCGAGCCTCCCATGCCCAACAACGCCGAGTTCTGCCTGGAGAAGTGCCGACAGGGTTTCCACACCAGACGCGGGTGTATTCCCGTATGGCAGATGTAGGGTAGGCTCACACCCACACGGCAGCCGACGGCTACCAGCTCGCCTACCTCCTCCGACACCGCCAGCCGGAAACTCATGTGGCCGTTGATCCTGCCGCCGAAGGAACGGGCGAAGAACTGCTCGAGCCACCGCGTGACCTCCGGATGTTCCTCGGGTATGAGACCCCGCGCCTCGTCCACTCGGCAGATCACGTTCGCCACGATCCGCGACTCCTTGAGTGTGGTACAGGTGACGAAGTGGTCCCCGCCGGGATCGCGGATCACCACCCACGGTCGCCTCTCGCTGATTTCGTGCTGCTGATTCCGGAACTCCCTTATGGTGGGTGGCAACAAGATTTTAGCGCGATCGCGCATTCCGGCGGGACCGGCGGCCAGCATCATGTACCTGCCGGTGCGAAACGCGTTCCGCTCGTAGAGCGCGGATAGGTCCTCCATCGATCGCAGCAGGAAGTGCTGCGGGGTGATGAGACCGAGCATGCGGCAGCGTCGCAGCAACTCCAACGGGTCGTCCAGGGCGGTCACCTCGCTGGCGTCCGGCACGAAACACTCGCAGCCCATAATCTCCAGATGCGGCTTCGCCAGGGCGTCGTAGTACGCCGTGCTGGCGGCGCTCACCGGTATGTAGTAGGCCACTCGTTCGCGTTGAACGATATCCCGCAATGCCTTTATGTACTCGACGACGTTCCTGGGCCCGGGCCGCGGTATCGTATAGTATTTGCAGCAGGCGGTGGAGAATCTGGCCAGACCGAACATGCCCTCGAGTTCGCACACCACCACCCGGGCACCAGCCTTGTAGAAGTTACGCGCGAGATGTACCGCCTGCACCGTGCTACCGCCGCTGATCAGGACGCACCGCTTGTTGCGCGATCTCTCGTACGCCGGGGTGTGGAGCACGGTGATGAACCACTTGAGGGCGGTCAACGGCAGCTGAAGAATCACCCAGAACAGGCAAACCCAGGCGGACGCCCAGAGAGCGGGCGCCCAGATCGCATAGCCGATGACATTAAAGACACTTCGAAACAGACCGGACAAAAGTCCGAAGTACCAAGACAAGATCCTCGACAATATGGAATCGTTGCTACGCTCGACGTTTCGACTATCTGCCGCTGATGCCGTACCCCGTTGCTGCTGCTGCTGCTGCTGTTGTTGCCGTTGCTGCTGTCGTCTCTGGGATAGTATCACCGTCGATATGCTCGAGAGCGACGACGCCCGGGAGATGTTCGATGAGCTGTTGGACGTCGGCACGGTCACGTTCGACGTCGTGCGCTTCAACATGGACACAGGCGACGTCCGGGGCGGCGACATGGACAACGGTGTGCCGGGTAGCGACGGCGACACGCTGCTGCTACGTGACATCGGTGGGCTGGAGGACCATAATCTGGACGAGCTCTCGCTCGAGCAAGCGGGCATCTTCGTTTCAGCCCTTTAGTGTTTTGCCTTCGGAAACCCTATCCGAGAGGGTTACGACTCGAGGGGCCCAGTCGATCGGTAAAAATCCTTATACCCAGGACTCATACCTTAATCTTGGAAAATAACGAAGGAAGAGGCTGGCGAAATGCGAGACAGTTCTTCTTAAGGGTTGATTGTACTTTAATCGCAGATAGAAATAAATTATCTCTCTCTTTCTCTCTCTCTTTCTCGTCAGAAGTGGATGTCACGATGGAAGCAATCAAAAAATGACACAACATACACGAAAATTAAGCAATGCTGTTGCCAATAATCACAGAAAAGAAAGCTACCCGTCGGGGCGACTCGTCCCGTCTTTAATTGTCGGTTTGCATACGCAGCTTTAACTGAGGCTGGGCCTCGGGGATCCCGGTCTCTTATGAGGACTGCATCTCGGACGTACTATGAACCGGCGCCTTATCTAATCGTCGCGCCTCAGACACCGCGACGAAAAGAAAGGAGTCGCAAAATATGTCGCGTCTGCTTTCACTTTTCTTCCCCCTTCTCTCCCCTCCCCTCTCTTCTTTCTTTCGTGGAAATTAGTCTCCGCAAAAATCGATTGTTCATCCAATTCGTATATCGATAAGCAATCTAACCGAATACCGAGACAGTTTCGTGTTTTCATCATTACAGATCATGACGCGTGCACATAGACGTATTTTGACGGATTATTGTGGATCGTCGTCTGCCACAATTTTAGACAATCGTGCAATCGATAATCTTTATGATACAAGGTGAATTCAATGTGAATTTGTAATCTCATTAAACTTGTTTGAACATTATCTTTTATGTCAAACCATTTCGATTACAAGATTGTCTGCACGATCTTCGGATAATCGTTTATTAATTGATATTTTTATGATTATCTTAATAAAATCAAAAAATAGAAATAATGAAGCCAATCTAAACGAGACAATAATCAAAATTATTTAATTTTTTAAGCATGCAGCTGCATATGCAGGTGCGCCAAAAATGTTTCAAGAAGCCCGATTAGATTAATTGTTTATCAAATAAATAACAAATATCATCTATTGATTGAATAATGTTGTGATATTAATTCATAATGTATGTATTAATAGCAATCAGCTAGCATATATATCAATATATTATCTTTGAATTGAAATAAAATCTAGAGATAAGTTGATTACTACATTAATCTTTTATGTTAATAATGATAATAATTTGTTAGAATTTTGTTAATAAATAATTTTTGTAAATTGTATTAATAAAATAAACAATGTGAAAAATATAGTAAAATATGAAGAGCAAGAAAAAAAATAAAGAATTGCCACAAATAAATAATTTCACTTTTGTTGCAAAACAAAAAAGCAAATAAGAAACGAAAAAAATTCGGCATTCAAGAAATTCTTAAAAATAATGATTTTTTTGGAATACACACAACTTTATTTCATACATTTAGAATATACTTATCTTGTAAATTATATAATACGTTATGGTCTTATTTGGCTTAATGAAATACAATAATTTACTGTCTTTAGAATTTGTTTGTTCTCTCTTTACTGTTACGGCACTTGAGCCAGTACAAGTATAATCTCAATCGCTATATTTTTTACATAAACAAAAGAAGTTATTGATCATGTGAAATTTCCGTATTTTATCCGAAACTTTAGTGTGAGGAGATTACATTCTCGAGGAGAGTCCATCAAAAGGCAAGACATTGAATTGACTTTCTTAATGTTAATATACATTCAGCTTTATGTGCTATTCGCGTACACTGATCGTTATAATAAAAAAACGAAAGAATTAAAACGTACAAATTCTCTTTCGATTATAAAAAAAGTGACAGCCCTTTGCGATAAAAGAAGAAAGTAGTTTTGCAATTTAGCATAAAGTATCCACAACGTAGCTTTACGACATGACACATTCGATAAATTATTAATTTCCCTTATTAATTATATATAAATAAACATGATTTCTTACAACTTTGGCCCATTCAATATAATTATACCAATGAGAATCTTCGTTTTTACTATACAATGTTATACGAATATCAGCTAACAGTCGCTTTCTCTTTAACTACATATATATATATATATATTTATATTTGTATAATATGATTGGTATGTACGTAATAAATATTGCATATACATTATATATATACCATATCATATTACATTATGTGTACATGTATAATTCCTATGCGCATGGGTGGCGCACAACACACTCGTGCAAGTTCACACATTCGTCATATATCGGATATTACAATGTTTTATATATATATTTATATATTACTTTCTAAGATCTATTCTTATCGTACAATTTTAAGCAATAAATATCTAATAGATGTTTATCTTCATTCTACTTATATACAATTTCAAGTCTCTCACTAACTATATAATACGCAGTTCTTTTATTACACTATTCAAATCCATCATTAGTGGATAGCAATCGTATGAATGAAGTGACACCGCATCGTCAAGGAAAAAGGCTTCCTCCGTACGCTATTTAAAAAAATATTGTGAAAATATAATTTGCTAATACAATGTCATCAATAAACAATCGCTCAGATTACTATTCTTACGGAAGAATTGTACAGTTGTTATACTATGTATGTCGTGTACAAAGTACATTAAAAGAAGAATGTGCACCTTTAAAAAAGTAAAAATTGAGCGCTATTTAAATTTTCAAATAATCTGTATAATAAATTATACAAATTTTTGCTCATGGCAAACTTTTGTTCACGGTAACACTCTAAATCACAATGTATTATACTTGCAAACAATTTATACAATAGTATAACAACGGTACAACGCAGACTGATTATATAATAATAATCTGTATTCAAAAATGGTATCCAGTAAATATAAATTCTATTTATATAATAATTATAAATAATATCTCGCAACACGTACGATGAAATAAAATTTTGTCAGATGAAAACAAATCTGTTTTGTATACGTATATATGACTAGAAATCATAGTTATGAATCTATAACGATAATGCCATTGCGATTTGTGATTTAAGCTATACATATTATTATATAATAACTGATATATTTTCCTACAAGTTTTCGCACAACTTATTTATTTACTCTGTCGTTTAAATGTTTATAATCCCTTTGGTATATCTTTTTTTATTTTTAAAAATAACGGATATCAGCTTGATGAACTATTCTCAAAGAAGAATAATCTACGTTTCTTCTCTCTCGCTATTCTTACGAAAATATATGCTATCAAATCACCGCAATATCTCGTCTGATTTCTCCATAACAGCCGGTTGTTGAGAGTTCGACAGACTTTTCACCCGAACATAAAGTAAAATAATTGACGGCGCATAATTCGAACTAACGTGAGAAAAGTAATACAGATGTTTATTTTTATGCATGATAAAATAGTGACTCTTAATGCGTGTGCATAACTTATTAGGGTGGTAATTTCTCTTGTATATTATCTGCATTGCCTAGTTCGACTCTCTTGTCTTTCTTGTACACTCTCGTTCGAGGAGTACTTAACTGCGTTGTGCTTATAATACCTCGATCTGCGTGTCTCAATATAGAACGTAAACAAAGAAAAAATTCAGTCGAAATACCTTCGTTTACAGCACGTGATTGTATCGTTAACTTCGATTTTTTTTTTGTCCTCTATAAAATTTGTGCTTTTTACGGAAGTGGAGATGTACCAGAGAATACAAACAGGATAGTCGATTGGTAATATAAATTTCATAATTAATTGTAAAATCGACCACGAAATTTGTAAAACTCTCTTTAAATAGCTCGTGTTAATTCGATTCTTCGTAAGAAACTTAAATTCTTAGAAAATACATCCATACTTATAACTGTTAAATGTAGTGAATTTTATAAATTTTTCGTACATAGGGATCTCTAAATTAAAAATCAATCCCACAATTAGTTTCCACGTATATAAGGATCACGGCACATTAATTTTGTAAACCACAATCATTTGTGTTTCGCATTTATGTCACTGTTAATAACATTAGCTGGTGAATTTCACCTATAGTTTATTTTTTTATCTATGGTTCTGTTCAAGTGTGTTATTAATTAATAACATATTACATAGATACGGTATTGTCTATTACGAATTTTTCTATATCTTTAGATAAAAGATCAGGAGTACATTGCAGTAATATATATATTTTTTGTTAAATCGTACTTTGTGTACATTAATCGTAAATTGTATATAACAGTTATATACGCATTACATTATATATGCGCGATAGAAAAGTCAAACGTATACGATGTATGAAAGAAAAATGGTTGTACGATTGCATCAGAAAGAAATACTTTCCAATTCTTTTTAAGTATATTGTAAAACATAATTTAAAAAATTATATAGAGATAAAACATGAATAAATAAAATAAGGAAAGAATCTTAAACAAAAAAGTTAAAAAATAAACATTTATCTCAGAAAACAATAATATATCTTTTTTCATTTATATTTTAAATAAATCGAAGTTTTTAAATGTAACTAATTTGATTCAACATTAAAATATTGATATTATCATTGAAATTGTGATATTAATAACTTAGATCATAAAATATTGATATAATAACAAAATTAATATTTATGAAAGTCATTAAATAAAAATAAAATAATAAAATCACAGATTATATATATGCAACATATGTACTTAACTTTGTATATATGTATAAATAATGTATATAATACTATATGATCAACGACAATCAAGGTAACATTATACAATGCATCGATTAAAAATATAAATATTGTTATCGTTTTGCGACTTAATGCACAATTGTGCTAAATTTATATGTATGTATAAATATAAGAATTTTAATAATTAAGACAATTTGGAAAGTACATCTTACATTCCCCTCAATACAAAAAATCTTAACCATATAACTTATACCTTGATTTAAAACGTAGAAACAGAGACAATGAAAAAAAATACACGTAAATTTTATCCAAATCTGTCAATAATAAAAAAGTATATATTAAATATATAATGTATTTTAATATATTAGGATTTAATATATTAGGATGTTTTTCTCTCTTTCGCATTAATAATATTCCTATCCACGACTTGAAACAACCGACAAGGAATGTACAACTTAGCACCTAACACTTACAATAATTATACCTTGTTGTTGCTTAGAGTCGGTTAATAATGGAAATGTCTTCGCGTAGAATGAAAATGCAACAATATCTTTGCTTACGCAGATACCAAAATCCCGATTGTATCAGCTCATCCATAAAAAATAGATACAATACAGTAAATCGCGCGTTTAATTCACACAAGAGGTATAATAGAACGCCTTGTGTTTTTCATTGTTCGTGTACAGAATTTTAACTAAAAGATTAATAGATACACATAAGTATTTATACAACCTGCTAAGAGCTTTCCATATAATTTAACGATTCATACAAGATAAGACTTCGTGCTGTCGCATTAAGTATTACTCTCGGTGGAGTTACTCTGAGACCGTAATGACGAATAACAGCCCTGACAAACTCTAACTGGCTTTAGGATACCGAGCCTGGATATTTTCGACTCGAATCGGCTGCATCTGTGTGAAGTAATTAACTCGTCTAAATATACAAAGCAACAGAGACGAATTTTTCGTGAGACAACTTCAGCAAATTTCCAAAACTTACCTCGAGCAGAATACTTGCCCACAGTTGCGGCAATGGTGTCTTCTTTCATACAAATTGAACCTGACGCCGCAACCGGCGCAAGAATCCGCTCCCTCGTCTTTCAGCCAGTGATCGGCAACTGTGCGTCCTGGTTGTTCGCATACACTCCATGAAAATACTCTACCGCGAGTATCACCCACATATACCGTCCTGTGATCCCTATGAATCAAAACACAGCACGTTAATGTACCTGTAATATTGTCTCTAATAAACAATTAAATATTATACATAATCGCATATAAAAACGAATAATATATTGCAAATGATACAATCACAAATCGAGATATTTTTTCATTTTTTTAAGTTTTTGTTCATTATTTATTTCTTATTTATTTATTTTTTAAAAACGAAGATTACAGTCAAGTCAACAAATCATTAAATTTACTTCATTATGAGAAAATTTTGTCAATATAATTGTAACAATATTATATGCATTTCACAAATACCTTGATACTGCTAGGGCCGTGATGGATGCTGGTTCAGCGTTATCTTTACGATCGTAGGCAGTATGCATTGTTAATTTACTGCGAAATACCAATTGTCTTTGCCACTTGAAACCGTCTCGCAAAATGTTTTGCGGGTTGATTTTTCGTGGTTTTGTGTCGGCTTCAGTAACCATAACAAAACTATCAGTTAAACTGGTGTCACTTTTACTAGCTCTCAACGCACTTTCAGAATCGCCGGGATTGCTGACGGACTCGCTGTGAAATATAAAAGAAATATTCCACCATTACAACAAGATCTCTGCGTGGCTATAAATTGTATTATGTGGCGTAACTTGTCACAGTTGAATCTTGGTGCTTAATATTTCTTTTACAAATTTACATACATTAGTCTAATTCGTCAAACTGCGTGTGAAAATATAAACTCTTACAAAATGTATTAAGTACTAAGATCTAGCTTTCTCAAATTTTTGTTATAACATTTAATTCTAATATCATATTTTATATTACCTGATTTGCGTACCCTCGCTATCGGCACGGCCGCCGCCCTCGCTTTTCCTGAACATCGGGTTTCCGCGACTTTTCCTACGTAGCACGACCAGTGACGCGTGATTATTCTGAGGTGAAGGTTTATTACTTGAATTACTAGATTCGTTATCGGAACACTCCTCCTTTTCCTCGTGAAGCCTAGAAGCTTCTTTAGCATTTTCCGCTTCAGAAAGACTACTCTCAGAGCCACTTTTCATAAGTGCACCTTGAGCAAAGCAAAGCAAAAGTCAATTATAGCATATATATATATATATATATATATATATATGAATGCGACATTACTTACCCGATCCTTCAGCAGATATACTCATTTGTTTAACTAATTCCTGAACTCTCTTCTTCGTTTCAGTTTGATTGCCTTCTGTGTTCTGTTTCTCTATTTTTTCTTTGGCAGTTGTCACTTCCTCAGGTTTTTCTTCCTCTGCAGGCACTTGCACGTAATCCATCGACCACATCTGTAAACAAATTACTTCTGAATAGTCCCAATATTTTTCGTAAAATTTTGCTACGACATTTTAAAATAGAAACGCTATATCTTACACGAGCAACGCCGTCAGTAGAGCCAGTCATGATAACATTTTGAGAGTCCCATTCGTGAGTTTGACTGAAAGCGACACATAATATTTGCTGCATTCTGTCGGCGCGGCCGACACACGTGTTTACACTCGCCAATTCTTCTCCATTAATACTCCACACGTGTAGCCACGTAGCCGCGCACGTAGCTATGTCTCCCTGCAATGTAAATATTTTTCCATGTAACATTTTATTATATACATCTACACTATCACATTTTTACGTATTTCATTAACATGAATACCGTTAATTCATTTATGGCCACTGCAGCCACTGGTCCCGCGTGACCCCTGAGCTGACGCACGAATAAGCATCGGGACAGATCCCATATAATCGCCGTACCGTCTCTTGATCCAGATACGATAACGTTGTATGCGGGACTAGACGATAAACATGTGACTGCATCAGTATGACCGTACAGACACTGTTTTATGGAGAGCTGCCGCTTGACATATTCCCAAACAGTGACGACCTACGAACACGCGCATTTAATATTGCCATAAAATGGTGTAAAAAAAATAATTTTTCATACAAGTCAATCTTAAATTATCATTTTTTTACAACTAAATTGTAATGAGATGGAATACGATGTACATTTTTCATCATTTTGTAATAGTGATTATAAAAATGGTAATATATCGTTTTTATTAAAAAAATATTGTTATTCAAAGTTGCTTTTTTTATAACAAAAGACTTACGGAGCTGGTGCCAGCAGTAACTATCAATTTGGAAGACGGACAAACACACGCCACTATCTCCCCACTACTTTGCATCATGGCCTCGCCGACGAAGATCGCTTTCTCGCTGTCGTAATTTCCTATTCTGAGGGAATGATCGGCGAATCCCCATGCCACATACTTATTGTAGGAAGGTGGAATAAGCGTTTTGTTTTGCTCCACCGCTAACACAGCTTTTTCGACATGCAATATCTGTCCAACGGGACCCTTTAATTCTGTGAAAGGAAAGAAATAGATTTAGACGTTTAAAAATATATGACATTATATTAACAGAGAATGTTGAAATGTAAGGACATGAAAACCTTTAATGGGTTGCAGCGACGGTTTCAAATTATCGAGATTGTGGAAGAACAATTTGTCAGACGTGGTGATGCTCAGTCCAGGGGTGATGGGTCCAGGATCTATAACGCTAGTCCTCTGTGTCATCTTCTTCGCTGGATGCGGCTTCTTGAATAATTGCTTAGGTATCTGACCGAAATTATTGATGAAGCCGATAGTCGCGTTCTTTTTCAACGGATCTTTGATTCTATAATCGAGAGACGAAATTAGAAAACTTATTTTAGACGATCTCGAAAATCTCGTGAATGAATTAATTATTAAACTGACTTGTAAATGTCAACGTTGCCTTCGTAAAAGAGATGATGGAACACATTGACAGCCTCGACAGCCGCCGGGCCATTTTGCTTGCATCCAAATATCAGATCGATCCACTGGTGAAGATGCTGCGACACATAATCACACTCTAATGCGAGTCTGTGTACGCGAATAAATTCGCGAGGATCCTGCTTCGCCCAAGGTGGAAGAACAATATCGCCCAGTTGAACACCGCTTTGCTTAAAGCCTACGGAGAAAATCATGTCACGTGTGAGACACACAACGAACAAAAAAACTATGCGAATTTGCGAAATAATCGAAAAGATATTTACCTAAGTCAAAGTGATTCGAATTGACTAGGAATTCCGGGAGGTAAAAAAATTCCGGGATAAGTTCCTTCACATCGGCCATGTTATGCTTGGAAGCGGAAAGCCACGCTTCCTTTACGCTATTGAACATCCTGTCGGCTAAATCGAAATGCCCACCCTACGAAAAAATTAAAATTATTACGCGTGTAAAGATTGAGAAACGAACTACTTGTACTTTCGATGATGTACGAACCTGTAATCTGAGAAAATGTTGCGTAAACGGTTCCATTCTCACTAGGTAGGAACATACTATCATTGCTGAGGAATAATGCGTGCCGTAATGATAAGGGGGAGTTTCTCCTTGCGGATCATCCCATTCTTTATATCTGTAAAGGATAATCATTGTAAAAACATGCCTTTCTCGCGATGTATACATCTATCACTTTTGTTAGTACCTCTTCTTAAATTGTAACAATCGTTCGGGACTTTGTGCGCCCATAGGTTTACTAAAATCTCTGAACGTTGACGAATCCGTGAGATCGAGCTCTTCGCTGTCATAATCGGCTAAGATCCAAGGGAATATCGGGTACTGCATAAGATCGTTGTAGCTACGTCCCGCCAGAGTATTGAGATGCATCAGGTATTGGAAATTAGATATTTCTCCTCTCTGTACACGAGGAAAACATTCACACTTAACAACAAGTTTAGGCTCTATTATCCTGTTTACTTTTACATAGTTATATAATTACTAACCACCCATCTCTGTGTAACCGAAGTTTCTCCTATAAGATTTGAAAGCAAACCGGTGGCCTGCTCGACATTTGCTGTTCGCCTTTGGCCTGCTACAGATTGTTGAGCGCTGTCAGCGATCGCTGTAGCAAACGTCATGAACCTTTGATAAACTTTGTTCCTTACTTTTCGCGGAAATGCCAGTAAATAGTTTCTACCGTCCCCGCTAAATACTTCCAGTGCCATGGGTTGTAATAAGTATCGTCTCTGATGTACTTCCCTATAAATAATACAAAATTCATATAGTGATTTTAATTATTATTTAAATATCGTGATACAAGAGATGATTTTATCTCGAGGATACCTGATGTCTTCATAATTAAATTTGGAACACTGTCTCATCGCTCTCGATCTTCTGGGAGATCCTGGTGACGGTAGAATCGGTTCGTACACGTCCAACAGACTCTCTATATCTCTTATCTCCCTAGTCTTCGATAATGTAAATCCATCAATCACGTAAAAATGTTCTTTTCCAAATAAGAGAAGACCCTCAGTCGTATCCAGACCCTGTATTCGCGCGCATCTGAACATATGACTTATCTAAAACGTGTAAATAAAAATATTGACAAAAAAAACGTTGCAATATGCGCAATTTCGTGTACATCGATTATATAGAGATAGAAACCTTCTCGTGCTCCTCGAGTAGACGTATCAAAGTTTGATTGTCTGGAACAGCTTGATTGTTCTCTTCTTCTTGTTCGTTATCCTCAGGTGCTTCGTCCGGTTCACTGGCATGACGTTCCAGTGTGCACGGAACCATCGGTGGCTCACTCTCGGTAGAGGTTTCATTGATGTTCAATGGTGTATCATCTATAACGAGGTCTCGTTCGCGTTCGAACATTCCCGATGAATTACCGAGCTGCTTCAGATAGTATTCCTTACTATCCATGCTCGTCGCTACTTTGTACTTTAACTGTTTCTAAAGATAACAAATGCGTTATGAGTATGGATACTTGAATTTAAGTTTTAAAATAATGCTCATCATCTATAGAGACATACAACTTACATTATCAGGGTGCTCTAATTCAGGCCGATATGGATAATGTATGTAAAAGAGTTCATTCTTCATCATCTTCTTTCGCATTCTACACGGTCCTTCGGTCATGTCCAACATCCATTTGTCCAATACAGTCGGTGTCGGAGATCCCCAAAGACCGCGTTCTCTAGTTAATTCCGTCTCAGTTTGCAGCCATTCCTATAAACGGATTAAAAGCATCTTTTAGCGTGTTATTTTATCTTCTTATTTCGTTCTTTATTAAGATAAGAAATTGAAATAATTAAACGGAGATATACATGGTCCTTTATAAACAGAAATAAAATTCTTAGAGTTTCTTACTTGATATACGTAACGTTGAGTGTGCAGGTTGGTCTGTTGATGCTGCAGACGCCTTACCGCAGCAAGTTCCCTGACTAACGCAACATGTTGCTCCGTCCATTGAGCAACAGTACTCTGATGTAATCTAAGTCTTACACGCACAGACTCCTCTTTTCGCACTTTTGTCCGGCTTGCCAATCTCGTCAATCCTCCTGTCACCCTTTGAATTTTCTGCAATTTTTTAAATATACATATACTACTTGTCCATACATTTCGTGGAATTATTCCATTTTACTTTTAATAACTGAATAACATACGTACGCGAGGATAGAAAAAGCTATACGTACCGACTGAATTTGATTGTGAAGTTCCCAAGGAATTTTGTATGGAGCTTTTTTTTCCGAGCCTACATAATTGTGCCAAACCTTGAACGCAGCTTCATAAACTTGTTCTCTCACGACCGACAATTCTGGTGCCCGCTCGTTACCCACGGGTGCCGACAGAGTCACTTTAAAGACCTCCTCTATCGCGGGCTTCTTGCATACATACAATTCCTCCCAGACTCTCGTTGCCGCTACAGCCATTAAATTGTGTCCCTGATGAGACATTAATCTGTCGTCGCTGGCTTCTACTTGTGGGTTAACGTGCCACAAGGTTTTCATATTGATGTCCAACATAATTCTTATGTCAGCCGTCAATTGCAGGAGGCAATATGTTAAACACCCGATAAATTCCAGTTCGTGATTGCCAGCACCAAATACTAATAATCTACGAAAGAATAACGCTCATTTAAATTCCTTTTTACTTTTAATCAAAATATACATATTGTGTGCATACACATACGTGTGTATATGCACAGCCTTCCATACTTGTACATACCTATGAGTAGTAAGCTTATGTAATGCCTCTAATACCGCCATTTGATCGGCAATAGATTCGGTCGGACGTGACAGTAAGAATAAAATTGTTCTATTCAGGCAGTGATGAAGACCTTCCATACTGACAGCACCAGGTCGCCTTTTCGCTTGTCCAATTAGTTTTACAATGAAATCGAATACCTCGTGCGGGTCCTTCGTTAGAGCGCCTAATAATATTTGAGAAGACTTACAGTAAAATGTTTTCTACTAATCCTATTCAGTTATTAGATTAATACGTGAACCAAACTCTTACCTTGCCATAATTTATCAACTATTCTGGCTGCCACGTAGCAGACATTATTAGTTATATTATTGGCCGATCCACCAGGGACGACGGGCAACGCAGCCTGTTCCCCTATCAATACATCCGCGGCTAACAAATGCTCCATTAGTATAGATAACACCTCCGTCTGATAACGTATTTGCTGTCCCGACGATGCATGTTCCGGCCATGCCTCCAGGACAAGATCTATCGCCGGCGACTTCGCTGTAACTGGCAATGAGAGCGAGTCGACAACGATAACTTTAAAAAAGTCCATTACGAACTTCTTCGCCGGGTGATTTGTCAGCCCAACGTCTTTCGACGGCGATCGTACTAATACTGGTTCTTGCTGCAATAAGTATTCAATATTAAAGTTAGTGTCTTTAATACACTCAAGAGAAGAAAAATGGCAATTTTCAGTCAGAGTCGTTATTAGTTAAAATGTTTTAGTTAATGTTTTTAATTAAAGTAAAGATATCTTCTAATTTAACAAATTTATATTGCATGATGTAAAAAGTATCTTGAACAATTCTGATAGTTTAAACTTCAAAAATTAAAAGTTTTTTTTTTTAACATAACACTGTCGAATTAGCATAATTACTTCGTCGGCTGGGGTACTGGCACCGCTGCTATCCTGACTAGAACTCGCGGGTTTCGGAAACAAGGTTCCAGCTAAGGCACCCAAAACTTCCGCGGACATAAAGACTTGCATGAAGTCGGTGAAATTGCGGTACAGGAAGAATAGGAATTGTATTATTGTCACAGGATAATCGTTTAACCACGCTGGTAACACTTCCGGGCTGTCGAAAAAGAAATTACAACGCGTAATGTGATACATGTATTAAAGATACATTAAAATAGATAGTTTTTCGTGATGACTCACTTGTTCGAGTGGCTGTTCAACATAGTTCGTACCATAGCTAGTAGCGTGACCATCGCTTCGGGACAAAGATTAATTCTACCAGCAAAGGACGATAGGGTGTGATTAGCCGGAACTCCAAACATAAAATTCCAAACATTATCCAAATCGAGCTGTTACATAATAGTAATACGTAGTTAATATTATTTTATACATATTAAACGCTAATAAAGAAGCAGAATCAATTGCAAAAAAATAAAAGGCAACTAAATTAATTCAAAATTAAATTTTAAGCTACGTAAAAGCACAGATAGATCTCATATAAAGAAACACGAATATTAAGTAATTCATTATACTTTTACCTTTGAATCGGTAGGTAATAATTTTACAGCCTGTCCCATCATAAGAGCGATGAAAAGGAAATAAAGTTCCGGAACAAGATCAATATGCTGCGGAAGTAACCAGCCCAGATGCTGAAATCCTGGTACATGAAGCCCAGATGGTTTAATTTCACCAGTTGACATTTGTTGATGACAACCTGTTATCATTGTGCTACATTATTCTACCGCAACTTTCTTAGATTAAATATATAAAATCAATATTTATTGAAGTGCTTTGTGTAAATGATGAATATAAAAAAATCATTGTTATTATACATACCAAGTGCTAGTGCCATCTTATTGTGATCGGTATGTCGCAACCAACCACCATTACTCGTGCCCTCTTTGAACTTTTGCAGAATTGATTGCACAGAACATATCGCTACGAGTATACGTAACCCCCAGACGACTGTAGTACTATGAAGACCAGACTGGAGGAATAGTAGCACCCAATCTAGGCCCAAAACTTTAGCTACTTCTTCACACATACTGCAAAAATACAGTTACACTTATATCATCGAACATATATGTTGCATGCTGACATAATAATCGAAAATATTATAGCACGGTTTCTTACTTTACATTAACCTTGGATCCATTAAACAACAACGAATGTAAAAGTTGTAAACAACGATTGCGTAAAAGTATGCTTTCTCCTTCCCCATCCTTGGTTCCTTCTCCTTCTCTAAGGATTAGGTGCTTTTCGGAACATAGCGGTAAGGTAGCCACAATAAATTGCCCAAACCTGAAGAGAAACAAATAAAAACATTGTATGCGCATAAATAATTAATATAATTCGTAATTATGGAAATGTAAACGGAAGAATTGTTTACCATAATAGATCAGCTTGCCGTGGTTGACTCAATAATATACTGAGAAGCGCTAGAAGGATCTGTCTGGTACTATTTAGCTTTACGTCGCTTAAGATGTGCAATAGTTTATGTACTAATTGTAAATCTCTCATTAATCGCAAATTAGTTCGTTTTTCACTAGATTCCGCTATTAGTTCGTACAAGTGTTCCAGAAGAGATCTTAGTAATTCTCCAGGAGCTTCGTGCCAAACCTGAATACAAGTTAGATAAATCAAAGTTATTTGTTTAAACAAATTCTGCATTAAAATGATGAACTTTCATAAACTTACTTGCAAATCACATAAGAGATCCTGAAACGCTGTAACGTTAGGAATTGCACTAGTTTCTCTACCACTGTCGACTGTACCGACAAGACTGAACGTTAAGTGCAGTATATGGCTATTTAGGAGAGGACATTTTCTTCTTAACAACATAGCCAATGTCTGATATCCCCTTCTACGATCCATCTCTTGTTGAGCCGCTTGGTTGGACCTCACTACACATACTAGTGCCTTTACAGCCGCATATAAAGATTCTACGTCTTGGGCCATAGCTATTAAACCTGTTCAACAGATTTAAAAGTCGCCCTTAGTTTTTCTTATCATAACAATATCGAGATAAGCATCTAATTTGCTTGATTTTCAATCATACCTAATAACACTGAACACCCTCCTACATTGTCGATCATAGTAGCTACTGGTTTAGGACTAAATACACGAACGCCGAGGTAACCAACAACTACACCGCCTAATGCTCTGGCTGGACCACTGAGATGTCCCGCGGAATTGTGAAGGACTCTGATAGGTGTGGCATTCTCGTGAGATGACATACCAAGCTGCACAAAATAATTAGATATTATAATGCATCTCACTTTACGTCTTTTTCTTTTTCTCTATTAAATGCAGATAAGAAATTAAGGCATTCGTACTTGTTTGGCAATTGACTTATTATCCGCTCGGCTGTAAACTTTCCTGATTTTAGCTAGAGTTAACTGCGACATGGCTTTTGCATTCAATCCGAACACAACTTTCTCTTCAGCCACAAGAGGTGCTAGAGGTTCAGGGCCTGCAATAATATACAATTATTAACATTTATTATTGTAAAATCGAATTTTTTAAAGATTCGTGTTTATGTCTGTACCACTTAATTGCGGTGCTTGTAAGCTTCCCATGTAATGCGGCCCTAGTCTAAATAAAGTGGCAATATTCTGAGAATTAAACACTTCCTCTACCAAATGACACGGTCCCTGCTTCCACGTCAATCTAGAATATCGGCGCCAACAGGGCGGCGTACCGATGTAACCATAAACTGGTGATGCCACGGTCAAATTCGCCGCCCCACCACCGGGAACTTGCGTAATATAATGAAGCTAAAAACAGATACATTTGTGTATGTGAGTTAGAAAATTACTTTGTTTTAATGGTAATTACCTTTTGACTATGGATATGTTGACCATCCAAGTATAATGAGAAGCTGGAATTTTTCAAAACTGCGCGGTTTAGCACGATAGCTATGTGGTGCCATTGTCCTTCGTGAAGTAAATCGGGACACCATACTCTAGCACCGCACTCACCCGTTCCTTCGGGTTCCCATTCGCCAGTATCTAAATGCACACATTAATTTGCATTGTGTCACTTGCAAGTTTAAAGACGCAAGAGTATACTCACTTTGTGGAATGGGTGTCTCTTGAGTGGAAACGATGATAGCCTTATCTCTAGCGCTAAGAATTGCAGTCAGACAAATTAAGTCTCTCGTCGATTGCGGAGTGCGCACCAATGTAAGTAATCTTACGCAATGAGGATCGGTTCGGGGATCGCTAAACTTGTCGACACATATCCATGTGCTGTATGTTAAGCCGGTCTGCGGTGGAAATAATCTATCGCCTAAAATAATTCTTTGTGTGTAATAACAATCTTTATAAAATTTATAAATTCATAAAATTAATCGCTTCTTTATTGTTATATCATTTTTATTACATTACTTATTGCTTAATTTAACACAATTACATGTTAATTTTTTTACCATGTATTAATATTTTGACTATTACAATATGATAAATTGAATATAAATATAACGGATATGTCATTTACCTGATCCAATCCCTCCCAGTACACTATTGTCCGCGGACACAACTGTAGGAGGAGTGGTACTTTGCGGGGCGACACTTGGTAGATATAAACATGCAAATCCTTCGGCGCTCATATCCAGCTCCACGAAAGGCGGTAAGGTGCAGGAACCGTGAGCCCTGAAGTCCTTGGGCGTCGTCATTGACACTAGTGTCTTAATTCGCGTCAAAGGAACTGGTCCACCTCTGAAACCTCCTTTGTTCAGCTCGATATCGTCCAGGCAAATGCAACATAACGGATCACCCAAACGCAGAAATTCTCTGGAAGAAATTAAATTACAAATAACGACAAATTCGAATACGTATTTCTTCAAATTTCCTCACACCTTACGTATGATCTCGATCTCACCTTAAATCTCTCGGTTCGAGCGATTGCGCAGCGAGTCTCTCTATGATGTACTGCAGAGGTTGATGAAGCGGATGCGTTTCGTCTTGCAAAGCGATTCTACCTACTGACAGCAGTTCACCAGCCATACCGGCCTCGCACATCACCTGCTGATTTCTTTCCGACCGTACTAAGCTCTTGATGATCTCCGCCACGTACAATTGTAACGCTAGTGCCATTTGCGGATTGGATGGTTCGGATATAGATGGGAGTAGGTGAAGCATTCCCACTACTATGCCGGGATGAACTACAATTGGCTCGGGTGCAGGTGGGCTTAGGTTCAAGGAATTTATGATACATCTCTTGCCGGTTCCAGGAGAATCAAATGACGACTTTTGCTGAAACACATACTGCCGTAGTATTTTTAAAAAACGAAAAATATCAGTAGTACTCTGATAAAAAAAGTATATATACCTCCACGCAATTTTGCTTGTGACTCGGAGATCTTATCCCTACATTAACTAAACTTGGTTTGTCAAAGGAATCGAGCGCCACGTCATACAGCAAACGTAGCAGCAAGCACGCATATCCTAATGTTTTCGGCATACAGTCGGGAAATACTGGTTCCAATACGCTCCCGGTAAATAATGATATCAGCATATTGTGATAATTCATAGTCGGTATCATGTCCATCTCAGAGATTTTCGTCTGCGTCGAGAAGCATCCGAGGAGGCGTAAAGTATCGCACAGACTCGATTGGCAAATCTGCACGCGAGATTGATATTATTTTTATGCAATAAAAACAAGTTGGCTATAAATAGTGCAATTATAATACACTTCAAATCTTTACCTCATGATGAAAAAATTTTGCATTTGCTGGCTCGAATCGCATAGCTGTACTTATAGTATGAAATACCACGTGTAACAATGTCAACAATTGGCTCTCGTCCTGCATAGTCTTTTGTACAATGTCGTTGCAAGGCTCGTTCTTCTCCGATCTTTGAGGTCCTAATTGACCTTCTAGAGATACCAGAACTGACATTACGTAAACGAAGCCCCCGACTTTTCGGAAAACCGTTCTGGTTCTATGCGACTCACGTAAACAAGCTAATAGAGACTGAAAAAAAGACATTATCGTTAATAATTCTACATATCTAACAAAATAAGATTCATAAAGGGAAATACTAAATTCACCTTTAGTATATGGGTCTTTAAAATCAAGGCATTAGGAGGTGCCGAATGCATAACTCCCAACAGTGTCGCCATGTCATCGTCGCCACCCGCGCTGAGTATTAATTCTCTCACGATACCAAGCGCCTGATATCGGCAATCTACATAGGGCACTAAATTATGAGCGCAACGTGCGCCTCCGCATTCTCTAAAGACATTTGCATTTTGAACATTACTCGCTAATAGTGTTGTTAAAGCCTCCATTACTAAGGCACCCAACCGTTCATCCTCGGGGCATATCGTATATTCTAAAACCAAATATAAAGTTCTCAAAACTTATATGCAAATTTATGATTATAGACCATTTTAATCAACTATAATTAACTTTAACTGACGATTAATTCCATTTGTCCAAGTAGTAAACCGATGTTATTTGTCGTCATTTTGGCGTAAAAAATGTCGTTTTATCAAAACCAGGTGATAGAATTAATCGTCAATTAAAGTTAATTGGAATTGATCGAAATGAGCATGTCTTTAAGATTACCTGATCCTTGATCAATTGCGGCCTGCTTATCCTTAAGTAATGTCGCATATCGATGAAGACAAGTCACAAAAACTTCTAACATACCAACTTCTCTATAAACATCTTTAAATATAGTATTGTGTCTGAAACGAGCGCAAAGTATTATATTTAAAATGTCGATATTTGTAATATTTAAAATAAAAGTTATTTTCAGTATAATACCTGAGTATATTGAGGAGAGTTTCCATACACATAATACTGCACGAGACTGAATTGTTCGTTTTCAATAAAATAGATAGAGATATGAGTTCTTTACATGGAACAAAATTAAGTTGGAAAACAATGAATTCCAACAGTTGAAAGAATTTCTCTTGTATCTCTGGATTCTTCAGATGGATTTTCTCGGCAAATTGGGACAAGGTGTTTTGTCCTTCAAGAATAAAATAATTTGCGTTATCGCTGTGATACACGCTAGATATCGCGTCCAGTATAGTGCAACACAGAAGTGGTGAATTAGATTTCACAAATACAGATTGCAATACTTGGAACGCCTGAATATTACGAACGCTTCCTCCTGTAAACGCGATAAAACGATGTAAAACATGTTCATTATTCTTTATTTCACAAGTAAGACATCTGTGCAAAGTTACCTCTATTACTTGGCTGTGGCAAGGTAAATCCAAACATTTGAAACAAGGATCCCATGCTAGCTTGACTCGGTTTTAATTCCGTGTGACCGCACATTGTTAAAGATGCTAACATTAGTACCAAATTTCGGATAGCATCTTGCGCTTCCGCTCTACCATCTTGTTCTAATCTCGAGGGCGCGTGTCTGCACAGAGAAACATCTCTCTTATTGTATCATTACAAATAACTACCAACACATAGTCGATATCAGACTTACTTCAACAGAAATTCCGATAGAAAGATATAGCCTTGACAAGCACGAAAGTCATCTAACAATGTCTGAGAAACTTCACTGGAGTCTTTTAGAAAACAGAACACCGTTACGAACATTTCTACAACTTCTAATGGTGCCAGCTCAGGTACACGTTGCATATTATCGATACAGAGTGCTATGCATCCTTTATCTATAAGAATGAGTCAATCAGTCAAGTAGATTTTATCTCGAAACACATGCAAAAAAGTATTTTGAACTTACTATGAATATAGGCTACTACATTCTGTGTAAGACCATGTCGAGATAGCGTCATCAAGACTTCGGCGGCACTTTTACGCCACATAATATTGTACTGTGGACACCAACTGGTTATTGCTGAGAACAATAAAGTAAGATCGTCCTTACGGGCGAGTTCCTCGGCGGGATAAGGGTGGCTACATAATCTCACCAATAACTGTAAGTTGTAATGAAATAAATTAATCTCACGGATAAAGTTAATCCCCTTTGGAAAAATAAAGAACTGTTATTTCAACGAAAATTATTGTCACCTGAACGAATATTTTTTGTAACAGTATCCTACGCTCTCTAGGGGTGAATTCGCTATTTGCATCTGTAATATCGGCATCTTCTTCATTCATCTCAGGCAGATCGAAGAACAGGTATAAACATTTCACTAGAGTCGATGGAACTGATGCAGCAGTCATAGCCTGGAAAGAATTTGTGTGCTGCAGGAGAAAACTTGCCTAATAAAAAAAATGTAACTAATTAGAGAAATTAAATTCACTTGTATCAGAGATGTGTCACCAGCTGCCAATAGGTTCAATGCAGACAGCAACATCCAGCCATTGCTCGATTCCTCGCTGTTCTCGATCTCCAGAAATTTAACGATGGCACAACTCGCCGTCTCGGTGCTCTGGTTGCTTGCTCTTCTCCTGATCTCGGATACCATCAGTCTTGATACTTGTTGCGTAAATGCCAGAATGTCCCAGAACTTTTCGTTCATGTCTCCCGATGGACTAGAGCCAAATACCTGGATAGGACGATCTCTTTATTAATTACAATGACAACACAAGAACACATATGGAAATATTTTTCTAAAGTAAAAAATTCATTTTAATACTCCTTTCCCCCTTTGGAAGAAAATACTTTTCGACACTTTGGAGTATCTTGTATTACAAGAATGTTACATCTATTTTCAAAATAATAAAAACATTTTGATGATTTTCTACTTGGATCAAAAATTATTTTAATGTGGGGTAGAAATAATGACAAAAATCTTTATTTTTTTTTAATAAATACTTCAAGTGTTCAAAATAATTCATATAAAATTGTATTGCAATGTAGAGATTAGTTGTTTTGCATATAAACAATATTTGTAGAATAATTAAGCTCAGAATTGCAATAAAACTTTAATATCATTATATTTAAATCATCATATATTTAAAGTATTTATTTTAAAAATGTGAGATTTTTATCAGTTAAACTTTAATATTATAACAATAAAAAATGACAAATAAAGTAATTGAATTATAAAAACGTACAGTTTGATAAAAATAAAATGTTAAACACAATTTTTATATGTATATGATCCATTTGCAATATATAACCACGAAATATTTGAACTTATTGTTCAAACATAGGATATTTTAGTAGTATTTTATACTACCAATTTATTAAATATTATCATTTTTTTAGAAAAAATTCAATTAGAAGTGCAAACACTTTGCCAGTGACGTCTTGCTATCAAAAGTATATTTTTGATTTGAAGAGCAAAAAATAAACTCTCAATACTTTGTATCTGGATAATTAGTTTCGTGATTGTAAATAAGACTTTCTTGTTTATTTAATATTTTCCTACTACAATTTCATTATCTTCTACACATACATTTGCACACTCAAAAAGATAAAAATAAGAGATAAAGATCAACTCTTTGTTGCAATATTATTTGAATAAATTAATCTTTCTGATTTCATTAACAAGGCAGTGAATTTTTTCAAATTGAACACAAGTACTATATGCTTTTGATAAAAAATGGCAAAAGTTTTCACTTGCAATCGAGTTTTCCCAAAAATCATAATATTTAACGAAACTTATACCATAAAATAAACTCCTCAATGTTTAGTGTATGCAAAAATGAATGGATTTGTAAAGATGGATGCATTACGTTGGAGAATCCACTTTTGTGCTCTACCTTGCAAAATAATGGCAACATGTTGTATAATTTGTCATCACGCTCAGTGTCAGAGAGGGGATGCGGGGGATGCGTGTACTCGGAGAAGAGTTTCTTAAGGTGCATAAGCCCCAGTGCGGTGTGCTGGGGATTCGTGCCGCCGGCACAGTCGTCCAGGCCACCGGTACCACTCGAGCCCATGCCTCCGACGCTGGTACCCCCTCGTAATTTGCGCATTATGTTCATACTTAAGATTTGCTGAAAGAAAAAGAGGGAAAAAATGTAGAATTTCCTCCTTCGTTCGGACCGCTCGTCCGTCCTTCGGAGCGCAATGTTTTCCAGCTGTGACACATTTTTTTTCCTCGAGTCTACCATTCAACGTCGAAACCGCCAGTGAGCGGCAGTGAACCGGAAACAGATACGATCTCTCATTATTGATACTTGGTAGGTATTTAAAAAAAAAAGTGAAAGAGAAAGATATTCTTGGGAAGTCAAGAAAAAGCTAAAAGAGCTCGGCACGCTCTCGGAGCTCAACTTTCTGGTCATAGCTGGTCAATAGAGCGCTGATCGATACGTATGAGCTATTTTAACGAATTGACGAAAATGTCAACGTGCTCAAAAGGAACGACGCAAAATGAAACACACACACACGTACACAGGTGCGCGCGCGCGCGCGCGCACATTCACACACCCCCCCATACACACGCGCAGGCATTTGACCAGAGACACTTGACGAGGAACATACGTTGAATCGCGATTCAACAACTCAGGCGATCGTCGGCAAGGGGCCGCACGTAGGAGAGCAAAGGACGCGTCGTGCGCGGGAGCTGGGCATGACGGCCGTAAGCCGTAAGTGTCCGCGCGGCGTGTCCGTCAGCGGGCACCCGTCGTCTCGCGCGCCCGACGTCGTCGCGTCGACGTCGCAGGTGTCGACGTCGCGAGCAGCATGGAGCACCGATTCCTCTTCCTCGTCGTCGTCGTCGTCGTCGTCAAAAATGGCACGGCGAAACGAGCAACTGCGTTCGGCCTCTGCATCGGCGACGAGAAAGAGAGAAAGAGGTTTCCTCCGGCGTCGCGGTCGAGCGCCGCGACGACAGCCGACTCGGCGCGGCGGTCAGCGCACACGGATCAACGGCATCGCCGTGGAGCGTCCGGCTCAATATTTACGTCCGCCCGCTCCTCGCTCGCTCGCTCGCTCGAAACGTCAGACCGACGGCGAGATGTCACACCGCGGCGCGCGCGATACACATACACGCACGCACGCACGCGCGCGTCGAACCCGCCCACGGACGTCACCCCGCGGACGTGCCGCGGAAACGATCGCGGTTACGCCGATCGGTGTTACCTGGGGCGCGCCTTCGGCGCCTCGGGAGACTCTACATTCTCCGATCGTCGGCGAGTCACGTCGATTCTCACGGCGGGAGACTTTAATATTTCAGCGGCAATGGCCATCCCTTCGCCATTTGATAGTTCGCTCGGCCCGACGCGATACGTCGATAAGCGGCCACGTGACCCGCGGCGATTCCTCCCCGCCGAGCGGGGGACCGGGGGTTTTTAAAGGTCGATTTTTAAAGGGATTTTCTCTCTCTCTCGTCTCGCGCCGCAGACAGATGACCGAAGGGCTCGATGTCGGATCGTTATCGATAGACAATTTAATTACACTATTGTCAGAGTTGGTTAGTTAAACATTAATAATTTTTTAATTTAGTTAATTCAAATAATTTTTTCTTTTTACTAGTTACTTTAAAAAAATTATTAATTTATTAACCTTTTTTTAGTAAGTTAAAAATGTATATATGTTAAAGAAAAATTATTTGACTATACATTCCCACATATAACATATTTTATCATTTTAAATAAACTTAATTTACGATATAAAATTTACTTGATCCATATTATAATTTTGTCATTTAGAATAAACAAATTTTAAAAAACCAACATTCTAATTTAATACAAATAAATACTTTTCAAATAATTTCAATTAACTTTTAATTTAATTCGAGTTTAATCTTAAAACTTTTTAATTGAGTTAGTTTTTCATTCATGCAATTTTTAGCGTAATCAAATTAATTTTATAAGCTATTAACTTTAATTAAATTTACTTAAAAAAAATGTTTACTTACCCAACGTATAATCATTATAAATTAAAAATATTAATTTTTCTCCCACATTGGAAGTTATAAGACATTTGCACTTTTACATTCTTGTATATTTCATACAACTACACATTCCTGTTTTTTTAAAACAAAGTATAAGATGTTAAAAACGAATATATAAAATGAGAAAATGTTAAAGTGTTTCAAGTAACCACGCAAAATTTTATTTACATTGTAACTTTCAAGACTCGTAATGTCCAAGATTATACAGAATATTTTATAATTACAAAGAGAAATGAGCAAGAGAATGCGCAGAAGCTAATTGGCATTGGTTTGACGGCCTGGTTCAGTATTCACGATATCCGCTGGAAGAAGTCAGAGATCTTCTTCTGGCCACTCTTTTTCGGGAGCGATTTTTGCTTACATGATTCTGGAGTGCAGTCTTTCGAGACTTTGACAGACTCGCTGTCATTCAGTTCAGCAGATTTCGACGATAACTCGGTTTTTATCTTTTTCGATGTGTCTTGATTGTCGACAAGACATGGAGCAATCGACTCTTTCGAATTCGAGGACTTTACAGCTTCAAATTTATTTGACATTTGATCTTCCATTCGTATGTTCTTTCCGTCGACAGTGTTATTTATAGAATGATTGTCCTCCAAACCATCGTTTTTATGATTATCCGTTTCTTTTGGATCGCTTTTGGTTTTCTCGCACGTATCCTGGGTATCGAGTTTAGCGTTGTCGTTGCTATCGTCCTCGCAACTTGTCAGCCAATTCATTATCTTTTCCTCCTCTGCCATTTCCTTCTCCTTGGCCGCCGAGTAAAGATATCGTTTGTTATCAACGTCTTTATTTGATAAGCTCGCGGTTTGATTTTTCTTGAATGAAGTAATCTCCTTCAGACACTCAACCGAAATATTCGTCGAGATGCACTCGGTCTTCATCGAGAAATATTTGCTCAATGGTTTTATCCTACTTCTATTGTACAAGAAACAATAAAAATCCGAATGAGCCTTCGACGCGGACTCTTGACGATACTCCGACAGCATTGAGTAAAGTCGTGCTAAAAGTTAAAAAATCAATTAATGTGTATAAAATATAAAAATCCTTCTAGTTTCCGTATATATTGATAGTTTTGAATAAACTTTTGAATGCGTATTAAATACCTATATCAATATCGTGATGAACCAAATGTGCATACATCGCCGCCACGTCGTCTCGCAACTTTGTGTCTCCGAAAGTAAAATAGACCATTGATCGACCTGCAACCGCAGCAGCCATTAACTGTATTAAGACTTTCAGTTTCGGATTTCCGCGGAAAGCGCCGCATCCCCAATTTCCCGTCGCGATGGCGGGCAGATTGTTCTTGTAGACGTCAGATCCGACGAATCCAACGTATGCCTGCGAAAAATACATTATGTTCTATTAAAATAACAGCAATGTTATATTAGCATATCATATATCATATGATGATTATATTTATTAGCATACTGAAATAAATAGTAATTTTTTTATAACTAATAGGTTTTTAATTTTAAAGAGAATATCACCAAACAATGAAATGACTAGAAAAATATTAAGTAATTAAATGTAATAATCTAAATAAAGATAATTTATATAAAAATACAAAAATGACATAAGTATTTACAAACAAAGTTGTTACATGTTTTCGATAATTTCAGAATCTAAAACATAAATTTCATAAATTTTTATATAGACTCATTTTAATTATAACAACATTTACATTGTGACTACCTTGTTAAGCTCACGATTTATATTGTCTACATTGAACTGTAGCGAGGACTGTCTAAAGTAAAGGGCATCGATAGCGACGATTGACGTCATGCGTCTACCACTATTATCCCTTGGTGTTTCATCAACAAAATCTCCTTTCCATTTGAAGGTATTGCTGTACCCTTCGTATTTACTGTATCGTTCAATACCGCTGACAATAAGCGCCTCCGTATCGTCCAGTTCTTCCGTAACCAACATAGTGACCATGAGCTCTGGACATATAACAAACCGTATTTCTTCCTGCACACAGCCTAAGCCTAGCACGCCTCCGCCCACATATCTATCCAAGAAACACGTATGAAGAAAATTAGTGATAATATAAAAAATCTTTTTACTTTTCTTTCTCTTTCTCTTACATATATTTTATTTGTTCTATATAATCTCATTTATTAAAGTTTCTCTCTTTCTCTTTCTCTCACATTCATTCACTCACTCAACATTCATTCGCTCACTTACTCACAACTCAATAAATTCTTCAAGCATACTTTCATTCAAAATAAGAATTGTATAATACAAAAATTTACTTATTGGCAAAGTCCACTTGGAGTAGTCCAGCTCCTTCGCTTTCAATGGTCCCTTTACTCGTTATGTGTAATGGTGACAATTTCTGATCTTGCAAATTCCACCTTGGACAGTTTTCCAATGGAATGTAACGTCGTTCGATTGTTATTATACCTTCAGGTGCTGCTCTATGTAAAAATTGTAATATGATTCAAGTTCTATATCACATCTAAATGATAATTAAATCACAATTATCATCAAATTAAATAATCATAAAAAAAACTAGTAATTAGCGATGTACTCACCCTTAGTTGTTACTCTCCTGAAGTAATGAAAAAGACATTTAATTTTTTCCATCAATGACTCAGACTGGCTATGTTTTTCATTATAGGCACCGAACAATCTAAAATATGCAATCAAAAGAATTTACATTCTACATTTATAATCTAATAAATATTAATGCTGTAAAATAAATAATTTTATGTACTAATACAAATCAGTGAGTTAAAAAATAATTTTAAAAGATATAATTAACACTTACTTATTAAAATTAATATATGGATATGTCGCATATTCTGACTGCGGATTACTAGAATTGCGTCTAGGAAATGTGCAAAAAAATGCATTTGCCAGTAGCGAAGCTACTTGTAATTGACTTAAACTAATGGAGGCATTGGTGTGTCGTTTCAACAGAGGTATTGCGCCAGTTAATAGCACAGGAAGTTGTAGGGCCAATTGAACTATTTTTGGCATTAATGTTTCAAAGAACATGGTTGTCTCCTCCGAGTCCAAAATCTGTATATCCAAAAATTTTCTTAACAATCAAAATTTTTAAAGAGTACCATTCAAAATACAATGCACCAAGAAGTACCTCTGAGAAGAAGTGATGGAGCCCTGCAAAATTCCAGCGCTGCGCATATATTTGATTGTACGAAAGTATAGCCTCTTCCAATTGTTGGCTGGAAAGGATATTTCTTAGTAAGGCTTCCTGAATCATTTCCCATCTATTTCGACAAGAGCGACTTCCACTTCTCTAAAATTTTAATAATATCAGTAATTACTTACTAATGTGAAATATCGAATATCATTAAAAGACTGAGCATTTTGGTAATAAATATAATCAATGTACATAATACATTTTTTAAATAAAATATCCTATATCTCGCAATCTTTACTTTAATAACAGATTTTTCAAGTAATTTAAAATCCTTTATCAAAAATATTGAACAATAACATTTTAGAATTATAAGCCAAAGTTTTTGCAAAGTTCCCGGAAGACAAATGAAGTAGAAAAACAAATTTATCAGTTTCTATTTTAATAGATTCTACAAATCTATTTTTTATAGAGAGTTGAACTTTCTGTACTTAAAATAAAATACATATATATTTAAAATTTAATGACAGCTAGAAGGAAAACTCTGATGCACAATCCAGTGCAATAATAAAAGAAACAAACCTCAATAGCCAGATAGAGTTTACATTAATAAATTTTTAATTTAATTAAAAACTTAATTAAAGACCTGCAGTGTTAAAAATTTAGAATCTGCTGTAAAATAATAACTTTCTTTAAAAAAGTTTTAAGAAAAAATTTAAAGAATATCTGTTTGAAGATTGCGGACATTGGACTATTCTATTTAGCTTATATATACCTGCTCTATTGGGTACAAGCTGTGTGTAGAATGTGGCATTCGTACGTAACCCTGGCTCCATTTGTCTACTTGATGTGTTGGATATGGCTTTGGAGGTCCATTTTGCATACGTAATGGTAACTAATTGAAGAAAAAAAAGATGGACACTTTAACAAACACCATATACTATAAACAATTTACAAGATATGCACAGCAAATCTTATATGTATAAATTAATAATTTTTAAAAAATTGATAATACATAATTTTTCCATCACATAATTTTTTTGTTTAAGGTCTTACCATGAACAATACTGTGTGACAAGGTGAGACAATGATTGGTGGATGCTCTTGGCATTCGTAAACGCCAAGACCCCTGCGTATCTCGTCCATGCTCATGCCCTTCCACGTGGGTACGTCGTTGTCATCGGGTTCGGGCTCATTAACACCAACAGACATGGAGCTCGCTGAAGCCAAACGTTTGGGTATTAGAGACGACGCGAGATGCAACGCAGGGGAGGGTTTGAGCGGGTGGATTCTTACAGTCGGAATTGACGGCATTGCTCGTGTTCTGCGAGAGTTCTATATCCGAAGAGAACAGATCCGCAGAAAGTTCCTCCTCTATCGTTATCTCTGGCTCTGACATTCTATCCTCCGAGAAAGTATCTGAAAATCGCACACAAATAAATTGCATACAGATGACGAGAGGAATAAGGTGACTACATTATCCATTCGTAATAAGATTGGAAAAAAGATACGGTGAATTTGTACTAAGGGCAATCCAGATTAATTTAAACAACAAATCGTGAACCTACGAGAGATTTATCGGCGATGTTCAGTAGCGCTTGTTGAAGCATCAATCTTTACACAAATTCGTGTGCCGTGACATGACTGACGCCGAATTCAAGCCTTCAAGCTGCGTTCAACGTTCTGTACTTTATAAGTGTTGCATGCACAATGTGTGTACACGCGCGAAACGTATAGGCCACTTTTGACTTGCACTAGTTGCACTGTCCAGTACTGAGAGGTTATGGTAACTGATGGTAACCGTGTATCAGGCATCAGCAGGACTCTTGTAATCCCATTTCTGTTGAGAAAACTAGATGAAAACCAATTAACTCGAGCGATCACATCTTAAAATGGATTTCAAATAAATATATATACATACTTAATTATTATATAACGTCTATGTTATGTCTGGGATAGATAAAGATAAGTTAAAAAGTTAAAAGTTAAAGATAAAATTTTTTTAAAAAACTTAATTTTATTATAGTAATTAATGTTAAACAAGTTAATTTTTAATGTTAACTTATTAATTTTTTTTCTTAAGTGTCAAAAATTTATGTAAAAGTAAAAATTATGATTAAAAAAATACATTACCACACAAAAACCATTTTTATGCTTTATATTAATTTACACACACAAATATTGAGAATCTATTAAAATAAACAAATCAAAATTTTGTATTAACTTAATATTTTATGGTTATGATAAATTTATGATAGATTTTGCAAATATGTAAACTTATAAAATATTTCAAACAAAAAAAGTAACAGGCAATTAATTTAAATAATTTAGTATATTATATTTTAACAATATGTATACTTTTAAATTTTGATAAGCTCGCTAGATTCTATATTGCTTTATTAGGAAAGAAATATATTTTTATTATGATATTAAATATTACACACTGTATAACAAATTTATTGATTTTCTTTATTAACTTTTACTTCACTCAAACTTATTCTAATTCATAAATTTAATTTTATCTTAAATATTTTTATTCTTTTAATATATATATATATATATTGCATTCTCATTTCCATGCAATTATTATTCGGCTGCCTTTTCTCCTCTTTTATTTATGCCAGTTTATTCATTTAATCTATCTTATTCAAATTACTTTGCACTTGATTTGGCTTATCCTGGATAGGATCATTTTTAGAGACCAGTAAAAATGTATTTATACCTAGATATAATATTCACACGCAACACACTCATATACATATAACAGATTTGTAACATTTTTGAAAACAGATATTTTTTATATACTATTTCGTTTTTTATTCATTATTGAGGTATTAGATTACGTAGATAGCTCAGTATTTCCTCTGTATCTTTCATTAGAATTGCTTGTCGGGGATATTTAAAACAATTCCCAGATAATGATAGATTCCTGAAAGAAAAATTATATAATTATAACATTAAGTAATGATGCTAAGCAATTAATTTAATATCCATTGGAAACAAATTGCATTAATGAGTATGAGTAATTCTAATAATACATTTAAAAAATGTACCTTAAGTTTTTCAAATTACCAAGTTCAGGGGGTACATGAGCAATATTGTTATTTGTCAAATTTAAAACTGCTAGCCGTTTTAACTTTTTCAAAAGTGGCACATCGATTTTTGCGATTGAATTGTCATTAACAATTAAATTTTCCAATGATTCAACGTCATAAATAGCTTCTGGTAACTCAGTAAACCTGTAAAATAATGCATATCACACATATTTATTTATAATAGACAATAATTTTGTATTTTATATATATATATATATGTATTTTTATTTATTATCTATATATTTTTTATTGTATTTTTAAAATATATATTTTGATGTTATGTATATGTGAAAGAATGTTAGAAATTGGATTAATCAATAAATTATATTTGCAGTACCTGTTAAATGAAAGATCGATATCTCGCAAGTATTTCAGGCAACTAATGCTTGACGGCAGAGACTGTAGATGATTTTTACTTAGGTCTAAAACCTGCAAACATTTGTACTTCTCGCCAATCCATTCTGGCAAGCTTGCTAAATGATTTGAAGTCAACTTTAAATCTGTCACTGTAGTGATCGTTGACATTTTATCAGCCAGTTTTGACAGTTTGTTTCTACTTAGATCAATAATCGTGACGGAGACGTTTGCTGCATCTTCTAAAACTTCTTCGGGTATTTCCAAAAGATTTTGTCCAGCTAAGCTGAACAGCTTCGTATTCTTCATTACATATCTATATTAGAAAATATATATCATGTTGGATTTTATTGTATGGTGATCGTAGGGTTTTAAAAATAACTAGTTAGAATTAAAAATTAACTTGTTTAAAATTAACTAAGGTAAAAGTTATTTACTTTTAATTATTTAACTTTTAACTTTTTAATTAGTTATCAGTCAGTTGATTTATATATGATACATTGTGTACATAACATTTCGTAACACTTCGTAAAGATTTTTACAATAAGCCCACAAATTTGAATAATCTGTTAATTGATTATAACAATTAACAGATTAGCCTTTACATACTTATCAGGATAAATACTGTTGCTGGCACTGGGTTGTAACAATTCTTTGGTGTTTATACTTGTATTATTATCTACAGTTTGACGAATGTGCGTCAAGATTCGAGGTGTTCCGCATCGTATAATGTCTCCTCTCACATTTTTAATATTATTTCCCTCGATTATAAACTGCTTTAAGTTGGGCAATATACCGATACAGAAAGGTATCCTGTAAAAAGATCTATTTTAACAGACGATCGAAATAAAATGACAGTGTTAAGAGAAAGAGAAACTATATATGTATAACGTACAAAGATATATTATTATGCGACAAGTCAAAAACTTTTAAATTTATCAGTTTGACTATTTCTTCTGGTATTACTTCAATTTTATTGCCTTGCAGTGTAAGTTTTTTTAGATGTCCTGTTGCTTCCAAGTATTGCGGATTAATTTCCTATAACAGAAAAAATTATTGCTTTAATAAAATACCATTTCAGAGCACTGAATTTTAATCTTGATTGATTCAAGCGTAATTATGTACGTTAACACATACAGGAATGTTATTGTTATCCAAATGCAATACTGTTAAAGCTGAACAACCTGATATGTCTGGAAATTCCTGCAAATTATTCGACTGGAACATAATTCTCTCTACTTTTCGCAATTCACCTAATGGTGGTATCGTTTCCAACTGATTAAAGCTGACATCTAATGTTTTTAACGCTGTTAGAAAATAAATAATAATCATTATCAAGTAATAAAGTAAATATTACAAAAAATAAATTACTTTTACATATTAATTAAATCCATTGTTCTATTTAACTGAATTTCTTTCATATTTCATTTTTTTCCTTTTCTTTCCAATTTGAAAAAAAAAGAAAAGGTGAATCATATGAGAACTTTAACTAAAAAAAATGACAAATCTATTATTGTATTTATGCATGAGAGAAACTCACATCTCATACTTGTTACATCGGGTGGTAACTCTTTTATCATATTATGACATAAATTCAATGTCTTTAGCCGCACCAAGTATCCCATTCCAATCGGCAATTCACTTAGACTGTTATATGATAAATCCTAAAAAGATATATATACAATTATTTTGTTAAAGGAATTGACTTTTTACACAATCACGTATAAACTTAATACTGGCAGTACTTATTTGGTCAGTGATTAATTATTTTGAGTAGGTTACTGTACCAGTCGCTAAACAATCATCAATAAGTGACTATTTAAGAAAAATATTAAAACAATAAGTTGCAAATTGATATTTTTCAGATTCAATTTTCCTATAGATTTGATTAAAATATCGTATTTTACTTAAATATGTAATTTGATTATGTTGTTTTTATTTGTCAATTGACTGGTGCAATGACGTTTTAAAAACATTAATAACAGTATTTTTTAATATAAATAAATCCAAATAAGTAATTAATTACTAATCAAATAATTTAATGCTGTCAGTATTAAGTTTCTCTTTAAGGGAATCCATAGTGATATAGTATATTTTTTTACCAAATGATTTAACATGATCAAATTCCCAATTTCAGCTTCGAGAGTACTTATGAGATTATTTTTCAGGTATAATTCGCATAGCTCCTCCAACGTATAAAATTCAGAAGGTAAACTATTCAGCTTATTGTCTGATAGATTTATTATTCTTAGTTTGCGCAGAGAACCGATTTCAGCTGGTAGTTTTTCTAACAAATTGTTATGCAACTGAAAATTGCATTAAAATATTTGAGATGGAATATATTGAAAACGTATTATACATTTTTAAAATCATGGTGCACGACAAATTATTTATACACATACGTCCAAGGTACTCAGTTCAGTTAGAAATTCTATTTTTTCATCGATCACAGTTAAACTATTAAAGCTCAGATCTAGCATCTTCAACGGCTCTTGTTCCCACCATCGCTCCTCCAAGGGTTCGTAATCAAATTCGACATGCAAATCACGTAGTTCCTCTTCCGTTAATTCGTTTATGCTCCATATTTTGTCGGGTACTGTAACGCGGATTAATTCCTACGTTCAGAATTTGCCCTTTCTGTGCGTCATATCAATGCTACTTTGTTTTTAAGTTCAGTGAAGATATTGTATTAAATTTACTTACCTCCTGATATTGTGAATGAACTTACTTCTAAGTTATGTTGAATACACCTGAGAATATGATCACTTCTAATATTATACAATTCTTAGCAAAGCATGCAAAGCAACTTAATGGTTTTCATCAATGAAGATAATGGTTTTCATATGATAGCATGTTTCAAGCAATTTCGCTCGTAGTTATAAGCATAAATTATATTTAAATGATATGTATTTTAAAGAAGCGTGATATCAAATAAAATATTAAATATAAACTTAAAAACGATAAATATTAAATGTGATGTTCCTGCTAATATAAAATTTGGAATTTTGTTACAATTATGACTTGAACATATATGTATATATATGTATATATATGTGATTAACATATACATATATTTAATCAGAGATACATGTACATACATTTAAAAAAAAGAAACACAATTGCGTGAAACTAAATTTATTTGACTTCCATATTACAACCAATTATTTGTAGGATATAAATATTTGAAAAATATGCCAATTCGTTGTCTAATCATCTAAACTAGAGTAACAACATATTAAATATGGTTAAAAAATTTCATACATTAAAAATAAATAACAAATATTTTGCGCATTTCATTTCTTTCGCATTCCCATTCATAACAATTATTTGTGCATATAACAATCTGTGTTGTACACATATAGGATTCCTAAAGATTCTTAATAAGAATGTTTTTTTTGTGTAGACTTTTTAGAATCTTTGGAGAACTTGTATCGTGACTTTTCATATGTTTGAAAAAATTTTATACGGCACTACAATGAATAACAGGGAAACGCTAGAATCACTGCACAAGTGTCAATGAACAAGTGAACAGAAACAACTTAATATAATTAATTTTCCAATAAAAAATAAATTTCAATGAAATAACATGAAAAAATAGATCTAGACAAATATCAATTAATTTGTAATTTATTATTTTTAAGTGTTATTATTTTAACATTTTAAACAGTCACTTAGCGATGGCAGTCTAATGACTAGTGCTGTGATCCTAAGCGCATTTCATTCTTACATTTTCATTCGCAATGCACATGTACATCATACATCAAATACAAATAAATTTAACAGTAAATACTTATTGAATACTTAATGCAACATCAATAAGCAATAATTAACAGGCAAAGATATAAAATAAAGAGATCTGCATGTTGCACTTGAAACTTTCCTTGTGAAGAATCTTTTCAGAACTTCATATAACCTTTCAGAATTTTTGTGCATAGCTTTTGTAACATATTAGAAAATGCCTAGATTTTTTTAAACAAATTGAAACTGTTTTTAAGGTAAAAGAGCCTACATCTTTTCCAGAATTCTTCATACATATAAGTTCAGAATTTCTGATATGAATTCTGAAATAAGATTTCTAATATTTCTTATTCTAATAAAATCTACAAAATTGAAAAAAATTTAAAGTATTTTTAGAAATCTCAGAATATTTCAGAATTCATATATAGAAAGATTCTAAAAAGATGT
This sequence comes from Monomorium pharaonis, assembly GCF_013373865.1. NCBI lineage: Eukaryota > Metazoa > Arthropoda > Insecta > Hymenoptera > Formicidae > Monomorium > Monomorium pharaonis. The sequence goes on along the minus strand of NC_050473.1, from coordinate 18,943,719 downwards.
TCTTTTTAAATACTCCTGAAAAGTGTTCCAAATTTTGAAAAGAATCTTCACCAGAACCGCACATATCGATGAAGTCATAAATAATTTGACAGGAATGTATCTGGATAATATGAGCTATCACCTCAAGCATGCACGTTTGTCTGATGATGAGTGCAAGCTCTCATATGAAAAAGGAAAAAAAAACGAACGACCTGAACGAAAACTGGAGCATGCTCGAGATAACTCTGTGCGACATATGAACGTAGAAACGCAAGACGAATTTGTGTGGGCGGTATCGTTCCATCGTCAAGTTTGCAATTTAGTACGCACAGGCGGGTGCTCGTAACAAATATATACCCGTGGACAGTCCTTTCGACGAGAGATTCAACCGCCCAGTCTTTCTCGCCCCTATAATGAGACTCCTCGACAGCTCGTCGTTATCCTCGTTCTTGGTGCGCTGCTTGAACACCGCCAGGTGATTGGCTTTTTTTCGTCGGACGCCGCTCATCGTGGAACGAAATTGATACCCGACATCGATACGTACTACCTTCACGCCTTCACCTCGATGATCGCACGTGATTTCCTCTTCCTCCTTTTTTCTACGCGATAGAACGCAGGAAAACAATCGTGCGCGTGACGTTTGCGATACGTAAACACAGGTGGGCGAGACGCTGCTTCTCGTAGCTGCACTGCGTCGTACTTTCTACACTTGAGTGAAACAGCGATAATTAAACATTAAAAAGAATTAAAAGTGATATCCAAACAACATTTATTATAAATGTCTGAAATTTTTCAAATAATAGATAAAGACTTATAGAAATGAAACAATAAAAAAATATTTTAATATTTCGCAATCTGACAATAGTAATAAATTATGACATTGAGGAAGAGGAGTGGAAAGATAGAAGGTAACACCGCAAAGAACAAAGGAAGAAATAAGCTCGAAGTGAATAAATAATTTAAAAAAGAATAATTTAAAAAAGAAAGGGAAAACAAAAGATGTACACTTTATTCATTTAATCCAATGTTACCGACGCAGCGCTTGACGGGGAGATTACTACGTAGTTCGCGCCGACTGCCCTAGATGGCGCCGAGTAATTTACCAGCCGAGGTGTACAGTCAGCACGCTCTTTCGCGCTCGAGCGGCCTCGGGCGGCCTTCACGCACGCTCTCGCTGACGGACGGAGGAGCAGAGGCAGAGCAGGAGGAGTCGGTGTGTTCTTGCCGCTTGTCTGTCGAATTCGCCGCTACCGATCGGGGACACGGAGGGAACGAAGGCTATACGCTCTCACGGCACGAGTCGAGAGGTACAGTGCAGTGTACACGGGAGAGGAAACGACGACAACGACGACGAGGTTTCGCCGTCCATTTGTCCGAGCGTTGGTTGGCAGGATTTGTTTGGTCCGTGCACGCATACGCGCATACGGTGGTGGCGGCGACGGCGGCGGCGGGTCCCGCTGTGTGACGGCGTCCGTTTCGACGGGAAGACGGAGAGAGAGAGGGAGTGAGTGAGAGAGCCACGTCGGCGACGACGGCGACGGAGAGGAGGCACACGGTGGGGTCTTTACGGAGGAGCCACAGAGCGAGCGAGCGAACGAGCGTGGTGAGCGATCTGCGACGGCGATAACGAGGGGAATCCTCCTCGCCCGCGTCCCGGTGGACAGCCCATCGCCTCGTCCTCCTCCTCCTCCTCTTCCTCCTCCTCCTCCATCTCTATCTCCATCTCCACCTTCTCTTCCTCCCCCCCTCCTCCCCCTCTTCTCTCAGCTTTGTCGTCACTCGCCGTCCCTGAATCGTGGTCGTCACGTCAAGCGGGTCGCCCCCGTCTCCTACAGCGATTTCCGCGACAGTGACGCGCGCGCGAGTCATCTCCTCCTCCGCCTCCCCCCTCCCGTCCCCCTGCTGCCACCGTAGCCGCGATCCGCGCCCGGCCCCCGCGCCCGGCGGTCTTCGCACCCGGTCACAGCAGAAACGCAGAGATTGTGGAGTCGAGGAGGTTAAGGGGACGGCACGAGCGGGAGGACGCGCCGTCATCCATCATCACCATGAAGCTGGTCGACCACGTGGTGCGGAGCTTCAAGGTGGCCAAGGTATTCCGCGAGAACACCGATCGGATAAACAGCATCGACTTCTCGCCGAATGGCGACACCCTGATCTCCTGCTCCGAGGACGACCAGATCGTGATATATGACTGCGAGAAGGGCACCCAGGTGCGCACGGTCAACTCGAAGAAGTACGGCGTCGACCTGATACACTTCACCCACGCCAAGAACACGGCGATACACAGCAGCACCAAGGTCGACGACACGATCCGTTACCTGAGCCTGCACGACAACAAGTACATACGCTACTTCCCCGGCCACACGAAGAAGGTAGTGTCGCTATGTATCAGTCCGATCGAGGATACCTTTCTCTCCGGTTCTCTAGATAAATCCCTGCGGTTGTGGGACCTGCGCTCGCCCAATTGCCACGGGGTGATGAACGTCTCGGGCCGGCCGGTCGCGGCGTACGACCCGGAGGGCCTGATCTTCGCCGCCGGCGTAAACTCCGAGAGCATCAAGCTGTACGATCTGCGTAGCTTCGACAAGGGTCCGTTCGTCACGTTCAAGCTCTCGCAGGAGAAGGAGTGCGACTGGACCGGGCTCAAGTTCAGCAGGGACGGCAAGACCATCCTGATCTCCACTAACGGTAGTACGATTCGTTTAATTGACGCTTTTCACGGTACGCCGTTACAGACCTTCGCCGGGCATCTTAACAACAAGGGGATCGCGATCGAGGCCAGTTTCAGTCCGGACTCGCAGTTTGTGTTCAGTGGCTCCACCGACGGCAGGGTGCACGTGTGGAACGCGGAGACCGGCTACAAGGTGTGCGTGCTGAACGGCGACCATCCGGCGCCGGTGCAGTGTATCCAGTTTAATCCCAAGTACATGATGCTGGCGTCCGCGTGCACCAACATGGCTTTCTGGCTGCCCACCATCGACGAGAACGCATAAGATTAATTTATGAGAAATTCTATGCAGAGAATGCAATGCCAGAATCTACTTTGTAAAGGAGAAAAAAAACAGAAGAGAGAAAGAGAGAGAGAGAGAAAGAGAGACAACTGAGAACAACAATCGGTCGCGATTTGTGCAACTCATTGCGAACGAATACATTTACATTGCATTTACATTATGTGTACAAAAAAAAAAAACTGGAACGGCGTTTTGCCAGGTTCTGAAACTCTGTGTGACTCTTCGAGGGAAGAGAAAGCGACAGCTCGTAGACGGCATCACGCTCGCCCACGCGACTTTCTGTCCGACGTTCTCGTCGACGGCGCCAGTCACCGTTTTCGTCGTTTCCACGGATACAGGAAGATCCACGTATCCATGCGAACGTTTTTCGAACGCGCGACCGCTTCCTGCGCGTAATCGTTTAAGCGTTTAACGAAGTATACACGTCACGCGCGGGAAGTGGGCCAACGTGTCCTTAGATTTAGTCCCGTTTCATCGGGCCACCTCGACCGTCTCTCTCGTCCGACACTGTGTTCGAGAAAATTTAGAATGTAGAACGTTGCTGCACGCGCGCGCGCGAGAGAGAGAGAGAGAGAGAGAGAATACCGTCTTCGAGAGCTTTTGTACGCCGAGGCTAGAAAATGTAGGAACTCTTCGAACAGCTGGTAGAGAGATAGGATTCGCGTACTTCGAGCACGACGTCTTTGAACGGCAGCCTCGTTCGATTTTGCACGTTGCTGTTGTACGCGTCTAACACTTTTCACTTTTGATAACCGGACGCGTTGCCTAGATATTACGGCATAGAATTGTTCATTTAGTTAAGAAGCGTTAAAACGGCGCGCCTGCGAGCGATCTTCGAATATTTCACTCGGAGCCCAACGACGTAGTTTTCAACGGACAGCCCGTTAAATACCGTAAAACTGATCCTTCAATATTGTTATAGTTAATCCGATTCGCATGGCCGTATACAGGATAAGTTGTCTCTCTGGTTGATCGTGCGAAACTCCGTCATTTCCTAAAATGACGGGTGGAGCTTTCAATGTTTTTTTTCTTCGCAATAGTAATCTTTTTCACATCGACATCTCCGTTTCATTTCGCGACGCAAAAGTAATTGGCCGTAATCTTGGATTTAGTCAGCCTTCAATTCTTATCTCCCCGCCCATTCAGCTTTCAACGTAGTACGTAGTTCTAAATAATATACGAGATAACACATGGCATTATCTCATGGTTGCGAATAGAGATTTAAGAACATAACTAGATACGTGCAGAAGATATTGCCTCTCGAAAAAAAACCGTGCGTACGGGATCTTCCTCGTTCCTGTATGCGGCCATGCCTCGGTCCTTTCATACGTAAAACTATTGGAAACGCCCATCTAATTGCGCTCTGCGTACGCGCACATCGTAGACTAGCCAGAAGCGTAATTTATACACTTTCGACAGCGAGAAGAAGGAGGAAGAGGATCGTCGCCGATGTTGCGCGATGGAAAAAAAAGGCTCCACCATCGTCACGTTTCTCTTCCGCGAAGAGCATCGACGACGGTAGCAGCCGGCGGTCTTGGCCGTCGCTGATGACGAAGATGCGTCAAAAAAAGAAAGAAAAAAACGCGCCGGATATCGCGCGTCAGCGCGATGCAAAAAGCAACTGAAACGTATTTTGTTATGCACGACGAGAGGTCAGTTTGTATCTCACCGGCGATCGGCTTTACGGCAAAGGTGTAGGAAAAAGGGGGAGGAGAGAAGAAAGGGAAGGAAGAAGAGAAGACACTACAAGCTGTTGCGTTTCACTCGCGGTGCAGTCACAATATTCACCGCGGGGAACACATGCGTAATTGTCGGCAACGAACAAATTCACGATGCGATGTAACTTACACGCGTAAAACCGGCGGGCCGGATTGAAAAAGAAAAAACACGTAGAAAGCGCAACGTTTCTTTTCTTCCTTCCTCTTTTTTTTTTTTGTAGACGTAATTGTATCTCGCGAACTAATCCAGTAATATCTGGCGTTTGTGCGCGATACACAGAGGGACGGTAACTCTCGCGGTCGTCTCTCGGTGAGAAAAAGAGGATCTTATCGATGCATGTTAATTGCGTGCACGCGTAAGAGTTTCCTTCGCTCCTCGGGAAACTACTGTGAGGGATCACGTCCGCGGTATGTATTCCGCCTCCGCGAAGTGAATAAGAAACGCGGCGCGGACGAATAGGTGAGCGTCGTCGTACATGTAATTTCGTTTCTTCATTATAAAAAGCAGAGAGGGAGAAAAACTTAACCACTGCTACGATCGCACGGAGCCCCGGCGGCGAGTCTTAACGTTCGACTCCGTCGTTCTTTTTCTCGCTCTCTCTCTCTCTTTCTCTCTTGCAAATCTCGAGCTTTTCGCTTATTTCTGCGGAAGCGTTATATAGTGATTTAAATCGTTGCTCGATCTATTCGATCGTCCGCCGCTCCTGTCTTCATTCTTTCGTGTATGTATATACCGATAGTATCCATTATTTCCTGTAGAATTTTCTAGATGTCTCGGTTTAACATATATTTCGTGCAAGAGCGTGTGGTCAATGATATTTTATTCGAGCGTGTGTGCATGCGTGTGTGCATGTAAACGTGTATACGAGCAAACGATTATGATGTACGATTGTGATTTATTATACGTTTGTAACCGATGATACGAATAGTCCGTCTGTGTGCGAGCGAGATGATTTTGTATGGGCGAGAGCTTGCCTCCTGGCGCTGTAAAATAGTATTTTTTATAACAGCAACACGCGATATGCGCGAGAGAGAATTGTATTAATATAGCGTATCGTATATATTAATGCCTGCGAACTCGCGCGGGACGAATCTCGCGTGCGCTTTCGCGAGGGGGAGGAAACTAATTAATACTGAAGGGAGCGAAGACCTCGACCTTTCAGCTGCACAGTTTTGACACCGACCGTGTACTCTAAGCTCCTTCGCCCAAGATCGTTCGTGAAAAGACACCGCCTTTAATTAATAATGAATCAATCTGTTGTTGTTTTTTTTATTTAAAAATCTCATCAGTTTTGTTTTCAATCTTTAGAATGTGCGAACGCACATCCAAGAAACGCGCTTTGAACTATAAACATTCATTGTAGTGCGAAGCGTGCTGTGGCATGCATCTATTAATTTAATGTTCATCACGTGTTTACAATTTTATATTAAAATTATAATTTTTAATTACACGTGCGATAATTATACAATAATTATTGTTAATTATTTCTCAGTGAGAGTGCGACGTCACTTATTACATATTATCTCGTGATGTCAGGTCTGCATCATTTCATCTCGTCCATCTTGTCAGTTTTTTCTTTCATATATACATATACACATAGTATATACAGTACACTGTGTGGCGAAAGGGTTGGGGGTCGGGCCGCCTCGAATATTACAACGCGATCCACGTATTTAGATTAAATGCAATTCGACACACGTACATACTGCCAACCAACCAACCGAGCGAGTGTCCGATCACGCGGGCCCACGCCTTCAATATCCGATCGTTCGACGTCGAGAATTTTATGAACCCTTAAAAAGAAAAAAAAATCCAAGCGATCGACTGTACACTATTATTACTATACTGCTATTATTGCTACGCGCTACCGTTAAGCGTTATTAAGATAAAAACCGCCGGTTTGAAGCCCTACTCGATCAGCGAGCTAGCTCGCATTCACGAGAACGACGAAATCCGACGTGGGCGAAATGGAAATGGAAAGCGTGTAATACGATAGGAAACACTGTGTTCTCTCCAAATAGTAGAAAAAAAAACTGATGTGCGCACAACAGATTGTAATATATAATACCCTTGGCAAATTTATATTACCGTGGCGATTAGGACTTTCATGGGCGGAAAGAAAGAGATGATTCCGTCGATTGAATTTCATCGCCTCCCGCCCAAACACTCGTAAAAAAAAAAGGTTGACTAGGGATGTAATCGTTGTCTCGTACAGGATTATGAGGAAAGCTCACATCGTATGTGAAGAATCGTGAAATCTCCCGTGTCCATTCACCGAAACCAACCCCTGCCTATTCTTACGCATCATCGTTACATTGACGTTTTTCTACCGAATAAACTCACGAAAGTCACGAGCGAGTACGATGCGAGACACCTCGCGATAAATGCCGGGAAATATCGTGCAGGACAATCTTCGACGAGAGTGCCGCCGATTATTCGAGAGATCCGGCGGATAGCAACTTTGCTCAGTTTCACAATTTGGTTTAACCGATTTAATTAACGATGTCTAATGAAGAATTTTTATGTAAAAAAATTCTATATCGAACATGGTAAGTTAAACTTCGATTGAATTAAATTGTGAAACTGAGCTTCACACGGAGAAAAAAGTTGTTAACTTGATTAAATTTTTAAACTTTAATTAAATTAAATTTCTTCACGTAGCTCAAGTATTTATATATTTGAATTAAATACATAAGTAATTGAATTACATAAGTAATTGAACTATGAAGAAAATTAATCTGATTTAGAGTTTTCTAATTCATCGATCGATCAATCACATTATGCGAATTTATACGATGCAATTTTGCTCTGTAAAGTTACACTTGCGAATAATGTAACTGATTAAACAATGAATTAAAAGACTATTTAGTCAGCCATCTAACAACTTTTCTTTCACAATAGAATAAACGTGATTATGTCTCTTCTCGATCACGTTCGTTGGTTCATACGATTTAACATAGGGATTCAGATTTCAGATTTAATCTAAGATATAAATAGATTATATATATGTATAAAACACATAGAAAGCTCCGTAAGCAAAGCAAGCGAGACTTAAATCTAGGAGAGAGCTATCTAGTTTTATTAAGTTAACGCGTGCGTTTCGCGAGAAAGATGTCAAGTACGATAATTTTCACGTTGAAATGCGACTCGCCTAGCGTTCACAAAAAAGTGTGTTTTAACGGAAGAGACACTCGAGACGGCGGATCTTGTGATTCTTCTAAGTTCCTACGTTAAGTCTTCGTGCAAATTATTTTTCAACAGCCGAATAGACGGAACGACTAGCCCCACACGCTTGCTGTTGATCCTCCTCGGAATTTCATCGCATGATCGGGTCAGGGCTTCGTGCCGATTGAAATAAGCTGTATGCGTTTTAGGGTACTAGGGACATACGATAATAGAGATCGCGGTCATATTGTAATTGGAATAATATGAATGATCCGGATAACAAAAAACGATAACGGTGTGTAATATTGCCTCCGTCTGCTGAAAGGCGTACGCCAAGTATGAAGAACACTGTGCTTCTCCTGTTGTATTGATTGGCCAAAGTTAACCAATTTAACAAGATTTGCTGAAATTATGAAAGCCACCATGACACCCTGACCTGATTCGGTATTCAGTTGTAAACACAAGTTGTGCAACAACAATGCGACGTTCGTCTTCGAAATGTCTTCGATACTGTTCAAAGAGTACTAATACATGAAATTAATCTACAGATGTACAGTCGAGTCATTTTCCGTGTGAAAAAATTGCGAGAGGATCGATCGGACAGATATTTATATTAATTAATTGGTCTTCTTAACAATTTGAGCAAATTTGACGCATCACAAAATTAACAGTTATTACGTCGCCATTAATGACATTTTGTTAATTAATATATATAATCGTTCCAATTTCATCTTGCGGGCTGTTTCAAGATATGGATATGTATGTGAAAAGCGATGTAAATTTTCGTCCGCCGACACAGTTGGTAGTCACGACATATCAGTGTTTGTTAAGAAATTTGTTAGGTTGATAATTTTCACTTGACAGGAGAGAGGCTCTCAAGAAGTGTACAAAAAAAGGAGGAAACCCTCTTAGATCCTTCTTGGAAAAATTGTGAATGTCAATAGTTTAGTGCAGGCTGAATTGTATTTTTTATTTTTCTGTAAAAACATTTCAATTGAACGCACGAGAGTTTACTAAAAAAAAATTAATAAAACACTTTTTTTGTACATCTATTTTTGGTCTTTTTATTTATTCAGTTTCCGGTAGTTAAATGCTTCCGATAACCACTTGAAACTTGGATAATAATTTATCCTTGATAAAAATATTGCAGATAAGGCGTCCCGAAACTCGCAGTTAACTAAATCAATAATTTTATACTTTTTTTACGTGCGCCACTTCAAAAGGATTTACGTCTCTTTTCATATAATACATAAGTATGATCGAAATGCAATGTCAATTCTACTTTATTACTTACTGAAAAAGAATTTTATTTATTTACTGTTTGTATATGGTACAAACTCTTCAACTCGTCTGAAATGACGTCTGGTGCTCCAGACATTAAATCTCGTCCTTCCATCGTTTTTGGAAAAGCTATGACGTTTCTTATACTCCTTTCTTTACAAAGTAAGCAGACAAGGCGATCTAATCCTTAAAAAAAAAAAGAAAAAATATTCCTAAAAAATTTGTTTAGAATTATTTAATTTTTTTTAATTTTTATGCAAATTTCAGAATATTTTAGAATTTCTGTTCAATTTTATAACTTTTTAGAAAATTTCTCAAATTTTTATATAAATTTTGAAACTTTTCACAAATAAGAAAATATATATCTTTAAAAAAATTTTTTTTTAGATGTATTTTAGAAATTATGTATATAGAATGAGAAATTTTAGAAATTTTGTAATGTCTAAGAAAGTATTGAATTTTTTAGAAATTATATAATAAAAAATCTTAAAATACTTTAGAATTCATAAATTCATAAATATGAAAAAAAAATTTTTTAGTATCTCTGAAGTATTCGAATTTTTACCTAACATTTCCATCTTATTTTAATTTGAAATCGTAAATTTATGATGTGAAAATGCAATACCTATAGCTATTCCACCATGAGGCGGAGCTCCGTACATTAATGCTTCGAGCATATGCGACAATTTTGTTTCGTCTATGTTCAACATCTTCAATATCTGCCTCTGTAAATTCGCGTCGTGGATTCGAATGGAACCTCCTGCTATTTCAGATCCATTCAAAACCAGATCGTAGTGTAAGCCTCTCACCTACAAGAGGAAGATGCGTAGAGAGATGTTAGAAAATTATTAATTCGCTTAGACCCACAGCTATGTAACTCAATTTTAAGCTAGCTTTATGTAATATACTTTCTTTTTTCATTCTTAGAATTCTAAATTCTTTTCTTCATTTAAATCTTAGAATTCTTTTCTAATTCAAAGAATTAGAAAGAGTAAGTTAAATCGAGTTAAACTACATAGCTGCAAACGGATTTTGATTCTTTGCCTTTAGAGGATCAGTCGTAAGATATTTCAGATCATCTGGATGAGGTTGCGTAAACGGATGATGCGTCGATTCCAATGTCGTTCCGTCAAATGTGAACAACGGAAAATCCGTGACCCATAGAAATTCATTTTCGGATGAACGTATCTGTTCACCTTTGGCTTCTAATACATTTGTAAATTCGATACGTAGCTTTCCTAAGAGTTTTAACTAAAATATACATATTAGTCATTACAGTTGCATATTAAAAGAAAAGTTTATCATTAAAAGAAAAAGAAATATAGACTTTATACTTACTGCATCCATTCGATGTCCAATCGCCAGTAATATTGCATCTCCTTCCTGTAACTTGCAATACTGCAATATATTTTCCGCTATAGCTCCCGATTTCGATTTCAGCTTATCCAACTGTGTTCTCCACGAATTACCTTCAATTTTTAATTGAACCAGCTTTGTAGCGCCAAAATAATCACTACGGATCTTGGAGAGTTCATCTCTAATAGATTTTGTTAAGTATTTCTGCAATATAAATCACTTTAATAATGGGCGAAATACAATTCAAAATAAAATAAAATACTCACTGATTTTTGTGGAAAAACCAACGCGTACACCTTTTGTTTGTTATCTTCGTGTTGCACAGCCTCCTTTAATACTGACAGATCAAACATGTGTGTAAGATCTTGTATCTGAAAAGCAATTGCATCGAAACAGTATTGAGTTTATCTTTCCAAATAAAAAATGAAGAATTGTATATGTTAAGCACTCTCACTTGATACGGTATTCTTAAATCTGGTTGGTCAATACCGTACATTTCCATCGCGTTTTCATATGTCGTAAGCTTAAAGGGCACTTTTACGAAGTCCGACTGTTCCGGCCACGAGTACATCAGTAAATTTTCAATCAAGCTCATCACTCCGTCCCGGTCAACAAACGACATTTCAATATCCAACTGTAATATAACTGATATAACACCGACGATATAACACTGTATGACTGATAATAAAATATAATATCACTCGTATACGAACACGCAACGTAATTACCTGTGTAAACTCTGGCTGTCTGTCGTGTCTGGCGCTCTCGTCTCTGTAACATCGGGCAACTTGAAAGTATCTATCGAGACCGCCTATCATGAGAAGCTGCTTGAATTGCTGAGGACTCTGTACTAACGAATAAAAGTGATTCGGCTGTCTCGTGGGCACAACAAATTCTTGCGCACCCTGAACATAATAATTCAATTTTGTACGTTTAATATGGATTTATTAGGAAGACTGGAAAGTAATGTTGCTTTTAAATACTATAAACAATATGTAGTTTCGTTAACATAACTTATTATTTAATAATATAATAATTATCATTTTCTATGAAATGATTCTTCACTTATTTATTAATAATATTAATATTTTAATTCTTTTCTCTGAAAAATTAACCAACTTTGATTTTGTAATATGACAATGTTTAATTGCACATAGTGAGAATGATGTAACAAAAAATTCACCTTCATTTTATCAGATTAATTTTTGTCAATCATTGTAGCATTTCTTTAAAAAATTAACTTTAAGCAAATAATGTTCAAATTATTTTATCTCCATTTTTCAAATCGAAGTTCTCTTCTTTAAAAAAAGAAAAAAATAAAAATAGAAATTAGAATTAATAAATAAGTAGCTGATCATATATATAGAAAATGTGTGATAACAATTACTTACATTATTAAATAATAAATTATATTAGTAAAACTATTGTTTATAAAATTATAAATTTTATAAACAATAGTTTACTATATACACATAAACAATAAATTACTATACACACTATTTATAAAAACAACTTGCACACAGAAAAATACTATTCTAGTGCTAAGAATGATTACTCAATTTTAATTTTCCTTTTTTTAAGTAATAATTGTTTTCACAAAAAATATTTTGTTGGTAATAATCTTAAAATATATTCTATCTAAAACAAGTTTTATTTCATTTGAAATAAGTAATATTTACTTAAGATTTTTCTGTATATATGTATACAAAAAAAAATAAAATATTAGGACTATTACTTAAGATTATTATCAAGAAAATAATTTTTGTTAAAGATAACTGTTACTTAAAAAAATGAAATAATCACTTTTCTTACCAATTTCTTAGAATTAATATTTTTTTGTGTGTGTATCTTCCCCGTAATATAATAACTGAGTATTAAAAAGCATACCCCTGGTGTACTTTTGAACAGCGTTGGCGTCTCAACGTCTACAAAGCTGCATTCGTTGATTAAAAATTCTCTCATCTTCATTATGAGAGAGGAACGCAGCCTTAAATTTCTTTGTACTTCGGAAAATCTCAATGACAGATATCTATACTTCATTTGCTGACTCTCTTTGGCTTTGTTATACTCTCTAATGAATATCGGAAGATTTTGCGACGCCACATTTAGAACCTCCAGAGATTCCACGTACACTTCTATGTCACCCGTTTTCATTTTCTTATTCTGCTGATTTTCAGGTCTTGGTACGACTTTACCTACTATGTTTAAGACGCTTTCGTAAGACAAAGTCTGTACAGTTTCTACTAAATCTTTTCTCTGAAATCATTAAAATTTTTGCACCGTTTTATACAATAAAGATTTCAACAGAGTTGAAAACCATTTACACGTCAAATAGAAATAATCTACAATACTTGCATATAATATAAATTGTTTTATGTATATAAACAATATATGGATCATCAAAGATTTAGATTTCAGAAGTAGTGGAAATTATATTTCCATTTTCTAATTTTTAACACATTTTTATTTTATCAATATGATAGCTCTAAGTCGGATATATTAATAATCTTCTAACTTAATTATTTTTTTCTGTATTTTGCTATTCAATTTATAATAATTTACGTTGCTCTTGTATTGTCTATATAAAAAAATTCATATAAACAATATGCAAATAATCCATGGAAATGTAATTACAAAATTTACGGCACAATCCTGAATTTCAATGTATAATTGATTGTTTACAAACATCTTCAGGTATAAGCAACTGCGTCGATCCATAAGCATCTCGTAACGTTATAAATTTTTTCATTCTCTGGAACTCCGTCCAGCCGCTTAATCTCACTTTTTCCCCGACATTCTTTAGTGTCAGCTCGCCACACGTGTGCGTACGTAGGACATATCTGTTGACTGGTGGAATCGGTTCCTTTGTTAATGGCATTGGCCTATCAATAACTAAATTGTGCACGCAAGCTATTGCTGATTGATCCTTCAGCAGAAACTAAAACAATTTATACATATATTTTATATTTTATGTAAATATATAATATAAATATATAATATAAATCAATGTTTTAATTTACAAGACTAAAACAGTCATAGAAATTGCAAAGTGCTTAGAATCAGATTTACTTTGCGTAGACCACTTATCAGTAGCCTTGTTGCGTGGTATCTTGTCATCATGACATACGTGCAGCTAAGCACAATTTTACTGCTGGCAAACATTTCACATATAAGACTTCTTCTTGACAATTGTTCAACTTTTTCTTGAATAAGTATGTTTCATATCCACAGTTGTTCACAAAATCATTATCCTCTTTGTTCTCTTTACCTATCACATTTAAGAAATTCTTTGTCACAAATCTGTTGTACATATAAAATAAATGTATTAAAAAATTCTATATACATTTGAAAAATAATTATTATATATATAATTATAATAGAAATAAACATACTATGTATATGAAATCATTAAAAACAATTTATATAAACACGAGACAAAATATATTTATCTTTTAATAATTATTATAAGAAAGTTTTCACATTCTGAACATGTGCATTGATGGCATTGACTAACGATCTCGTTCCATTAAACGTCAGCAAATTCCTCGTGCTTACTGTCAAAGTAACTTTGTTTAAAAAAAATGATATTGGGAAGATCGTTACATACCTTCATAAGTTTTTGCATAAAATATTATTATTTGCGTGTATTATTATTTGTAAATTCATGCGCGCATTATCGAGCACTGTTGTTTAAATTGTTACATCAATGGACATACTTTCCTCTCTCGTTACCAGAGATGCGACTGACGACTTAAAATGAAATGCAATGATCGTTCACGGTTCATTCACGTGTGACGGTCGGTGATTGACTTATGTTGACTTCTGTGAAGAAGCACAGCGCAAGGATACGATAGGATTGGTTATGTTTTTTTGCTGCAAGAGGATAATATTAAAATAGAAGGTTAGTCCATTTTTCCGAATTTCAATTGTAAAGTTCTGGAAAATCCTAAAAATTACGTGACTCCGTAACCTGTCTCTTCCTAACCTCCATTGTATACCTCGATATCTAACCTATCTTTTTTATACTTTTACTACTTTATCTGGAAAGAAAAGCATTATTCTGACATACGGCTCGTATGCGGTTCAGATTATTTTCAGCGGCAGATGACGACGATGTCGATTTTTAATGAAAATGACTCGGTACTGCTAGTAGGAGAGGGCAACTTCTCGTTCTCCGCGGCATTGTCGCGACAGAATTTGAACGTAGAGCTTACCGCTACCTGCTACGAGCCTAGCGCGAGCCAAGGGGTTGCAGAAAGAAACGTAGATTACCTTCGAAGCAAGGGTTTGTAAATTATAGAGATTTGCGTGCGTACCATTCGCGATGTCAACAATCGACTGTCCCTGGTGGAAATTGTTTTTTGAATTTTTTCATATAATTTCTCAGAACTTTCATGTAAATTTCAAACTTTCTGCATAATTTTATAACTTTTCTGAAAATATATCAGATTTTTTAATACAAACACTTCAGAAATGTTGAGAAAAGCTACATCTTTCCTCCGATTCTTCACATATATGAATTCCAAAATATTCTAAGATTTCCCACATTTTTATAATTTTATGGTAGAATCTTATAAATATATTTCTCATTCTATTTCATTAAAAGGATTTAGACTTTCTCTTTTATTTCTGAAAAGTGTATCAAGATTCTGAGAAAAATTTTCACCAATCAATCATGAAAGAAGACATATGCTTTTCTTTTCAGGCATCTGTGTATTGTTTAATGTGGACGCCACAAAATTGGAGGAATATCCCTTGTTAAAGTCGCGATTGTTTGACAAGATCATTTTTAATTTTCCACATGCCGGTGGTAAAATGAGAATAGAGAGAAATAGGGACTTGCTGCAAGGCTTTTTCATGTCGGTTGAAAAAATGATTAAAAAAAATGGTCAAGTATTAGTAACATTATGCAACGGACAAGGTGGAACGCCTATGGATGAACCCAGGAGACGTTGGGACGATTCCTGGAAAATTGTAGAGATGGCTGCACATGGAAATTTTTTATTGACAAGAGTTGAGCCATTTTTGTGGCGATCTTTTCAGGACTACATTGTAACAGGTTATCGCAGTTTAGACAAGCGGTTTCACACGGAGGGCTCGTTGACGCATTTTTTCGCGAGAAGCGAGTCACCGACAGTGCACAATATTGCATCTAGAAACAAGATAGATACTTTTAAGTACACTGTGGATAATATTACATGGAAAGACATGATAAGCGATATTCAAAAGAAATTAGATTTTAGTATCAAATGTATTTATCCATGTTCTTTTACATTCGATTTAACTTTGTCGACTGACGGGGATTTCAACAAAACTGAATTTTATCAGTCACTGTATAATTATGCAGGATCTATAATTGAAAATATAGATTTGATTGATTGTTACCTGTCTCCTGTCGACAAAAAGATAAAGAGAACATACAGGATAGAGTATAAATCAAATTATGTGCCGTTGTATAAGAGAAGAGTTATTGAATTACATCAGAATGTAATCGCGAATTTTGTAGAAGATAAATTTAAAATCACCATCTCGAGATAGTTTGTACACAGTTTAACACATTTATTTTGTCAAAAGTGAACCTAGATTTGATAAAAAATGGTACCTATATATTATATGTATATATTGATTTTAGCCTATTATATTATATAGTGATATTTTTCAACTTTTTATTATTCTTTTCAGATGCATCGTCTTCGTCACTTGAAGAGCATTATCGCATGCGGTACAATTCAAAGGCAAGGCGACACCATATTTGACAGAATCAGATGCAAAATTTTAAATGGAGAGACATTTAGAACATTGTCAACTACTATATATCTTTGCACGGCGAAACCCTTACGTAGTACAAAACCAAAATCAAAGAGCAACACCGTGCAACATTTTGTCGATATAAAAACGGTAAGAACATTATTTTGTGAATTGAGAACATTATTATCGTTCACATTACGATCGTTTAATTATTATCATAATATTGTATAATTAATTTATGCATGAATAATTTATATTAGGTGAGAACGATTGGAGGAAACGGTGGTGATGGACAGATATCGTTTCTACGACTGTGGGTGAATGATCGAGCCGGTCCCGATGGTGGTGACGGCGGCCACGGTGGTCATGTAATATTCGAAGTAAGATTATAATCAATCCTGACTCTCACGCGCTTTTCTGTTTTAAATCTTCATAACTCGGATCTTAATCAAAATTTTTAGACCAAAATTGATATTTAGAGATGAAAAGAGTTGATTTTACAAGAATTTAGTTGGCGATGGGGGAAATACCTAGGAAAAAAAAAAAAACATTTGAAAGTGGAAGTAAAAAAATAAGACCATTTCACATTGACAAACATTCAATAAATAAATCGCCTCTTTTTGAGTAAAATAATTTGATGTAATTTATAGATTATTCAAATATCAAATTATTCTATTTAAAAAGATAAAATTATTTGTTGAATTATTTGTCAATAAAAAGACAGTCTTTTACATTTTTATCTTTTATCTTAAATTTTATATTTTTACATCTTTTTTCCCCGATATTCTACCGACTAGATTGTTTAAAAGAGCAACTTTTCTTATCTCTCAATATCAATTGCGATCTAAAAATTATGATTAGATCGATAAAACGATTTAGATTTAACACAGAAAAATACATAAGGGCGTGAGACTTAATAGATTAAAATAAATCGCATGAAATATGATTAATCTAGATTACAACGGTGCTAAATTACATAATTTATCATGTAGGCGAAAACGGATGTAAAGGATCTTAAACATATAGATTCTATAATCCAAGCTGAGGACGGTGAAAAAGGATACAGTAAAAGTTGCTTCGGTAAAAACGCGGAACACAATGTAGTGAAGGTGCCTGTTGGCACGATCATGCGCGATGTAAACGGTAAGATATTAGCTGACCTGGACGAAGAAGGAATGATGTTTATCGCCGCAAGAGGTGGTGCCGGCGGACATGGAAATGCCTTTTTCAAGTCGGATACTCAACAGACGCCTGAGATTTGCGAATACGGCGCGATAGGGGAAAATGTGCAATATGTGCTGGAAGTGAGAAGCATGGCTCATATCGGATTAGTAAGTATTCCTTTAATTATTGACGGCGATGGTATTATATTACCATTACTTGAGAAAAAGTCATTTTTTTATTGAGTAAAACGTTTAAAATAAAATATACATTGTTTCATGTTCATCAAAATGCCAGATTGGTCTGCCAAATGCTGGTAAAAGTACGCTTTTAAGAGCGATATCCAGGGCCAGACCAAAAATAGCAGCATATCCTTTCACTACTTTAAAACCTTATATAGGCATAATTCAATATGATGATTACGAACAAGTTGCAGGTAATAATTACGTTTGTATAACACCATATAGAAATATCGGACATTCTTTCTTAATTTATTTCAGTTTTATAATCAACCTATTTATTTTAGTGGCTGATATGCCTGGTCTTATAGAAGACTCGCATAAGAATAGAGGGCTCGGCATAACTTTCCTCAAACACGCGGAACGTTGCGCTGCCTTAATATTTATTTTAGATGTGACACAAAATAAACCATGGGAGGTTCTGGAAATTTTGAAGTACGAAATTAATCAGTTTAATGAAAAACTGAATAATAGGCCTCATATTATCGTGGCAAACAAAATCGATTTGCCAGACGCTGAAGTAAGTGATTTAAAATTTAAAATTCTTCGAAGTAATTAATACAATTATTGTCATATACTTACAAGTCATTAATCTATATGACATTGTTAGTATGGTAATCATCAGAAATTTAGAAGTTTTTAAAAATAATAATTGCAATTGTATTTCAGGTTTTTTAAAATAATAATTGCAATTTGTATTTCAGGTTAATTTACAGTTATTCAGGGAACGAATAGATTCACCAATAATTCCCATTTCCGCCAAGATAGGAACCAATATTTCAACTTTATTAAAAGAGATTAGAATATTATATGATAATCTTAAAGTAAACACAACAGAAAAAGATACTAAACTTTCGATGTAATTTTTCTATAATAAATTCGGTAAAAAATTTACAAAATGAGAATTTTTATCGCAATGGCATTAAGTGCTGTACTGAGCTTTTAAATCTTCAAAGTCTCTATTATACGTTGTACTTGTGGCTGATTCAGAATTGTAGAAAACCATCTATTCATATTCACATATTCCTTCTTGTACCATCGATCGAAGACGTACTCGTACATGGGCAGGAATGCAGCAAAAACAACTAAATCGGCAAGAGAGATCCTTTCTCCTATCAAGTATGTCTTTGAATGTAGTATACTGTCCATATTTTTCACAATCTCAATAACAGCCTCTCGACAAGATTCCATTTTTGCTTTCATTTTTTTCGGTTGGTAAGGTTTGAAAAGTGACGGAAGCACCCATCCAACAACTACTGGTGCAATTTCATTGTGCGCGTAATTCATCCATTGGATAACTTGACAGGATGCAGCAAGATCATCGTCACGCCGTAGCTGCGAATTTGATAAAAAGAACGCAATTGCATTGCTGTCACGTATCTTACAATCTGGCGTTAATAACACTACGTAACCAGGATACTCGACATTCTCATCAATTTGCACAAAGTTGATAAATTTGTCGCTATATTGCGCAACTATTTGTGCCAAGTAGCATTTAGGGCTCCCAGAATTCCCAATAAGCGTGAAACATGGTTGAGTCACTTTCATGTTAGATTTTATATGTTTAATATTAATTTTGTTAGTACCAATTTCGCCTGAAAGCAGACACATGTGCTAAATAGATATGCTAAATCAATCTAGGTGAATGACACAGAAAGTACCAATATCTCCCCCATTCCCCTCCAAGAATCAAGCGAATCAATTGAAAATAAAGAAAAATGACAAAAATCAGAGGATAAAAAAAAGTGGTAAAAAATTAGAGAATTAAAAAATTCTATCTTCTGCACAAAAAATGTGATAAGATTATTGCATTACTTACTGAACAATTCAGTAAAACCGATAAAAATGACTAAGAGAAATGTTAAAATAATAAGACTTTAATAATAAATTCTAAATTTATTTAGATTTATATTTCATAGATTTAATTAAAGCATCCTCTTTTATTTGAAAATGTAATTATATTAAATTGTCTTTAGTTGTTTGTAAACTAATTTACGTTCCTATTTGTTCATTGACTGGTGCAGTGACTTTATAGTCTAAAAGAATAAGAACGATCAATATATAATGACCGCTCAATACTTATGTTAATAAATTAATAAACTGAATATCTAGCAGAAAATTGCTGCCCAAATTCCAAGCTCATTAATTAGCTAGTAGCAAAGCACAATTCTACATTAAAGATTACTACAGTTTCTACTTACAATTATAAAGGGGTTCTGTTGTTCCAAACTTTTTGTAGGCAAACTCCTTGGCTTTGCTTACTATTTCGTCGAGGCATTGTATATTTGTACCAGAAGCCTGCGCAGCTTCGGGTTTCCCGCCTCCTTTGCCATCCATCAAAGGTACGATTGCTTGGATCCACTCGTTAGCCTTCAGCCCTTTGTGTATGGCGGACTAAAAAGAAATTTGGTTCGCATTATCAAGATGATTATTTTTATTTTTATCGTGACGCACGAGATTAAATAAAGCTCTTACTTCGGGAACGGAACTAAGAACGAATATCTTGCCGACATCGCGATCGACGCTTATAAGTAAGGCACTAGTTTCCGGCGATATAGCTCTGACTTTCTTCAACGCCATATCCAGAGCTTTCGTATTACTCTTGGCATCCAGCACTTCAACGAATACTTCTTGTCCACATTTGGATTCTATTAGAATTTGAGCAGTTTGTATAACCTTGTTTGCAAGGCCCGCCATCGCTTTCCGTTCCTTATCGTCGAGAGTTTTTTTGACATCTTTCAACGTGTTGCGCATGTTAGTCTGAGTTAGGCAAAAGAAAAGTTATTTCCAGTAACAATTCATCGGCTAAAATTAATGTCTTATTAAATATAATTGCCTTTTGCCATGCGGGAATGAGGGCATGAGATATTTCCTCTGTTAATTCTACTATCTTCTTCACATATTCCTTGGGATTAATTTCCGACTTGACCGTTTTTTCAAGCTCTACTAGCCGGTCTTGTAAGCGCGTCGCCGTTCTTATAGCTTTTGTCGCTTCTGGTCCAGTAAGCGCTACTATGCGTCTGATACCTTTAGCGATGGCATCTTCGCTGGCTATCACAAAATCACCTATGTGGCCAGTGTTATGCAAGTGCCTGTAAAGTAAATTTAAAGAATTAAAAAAAATTGGTTTAATTAGAAAAATATATGCCAATTTTATTTAAAAAGCGCATTTACGTTCCCCCACAGAATTCTACACTGGTCTCAAGAGCAGCTGAACTTAGGGGATCCTCTTCTAACTTTTCAACCGGTATACCCATACTGACAACGCGCACTGGATCAGGATACGTCTCCTCAAACATCGCGCGTAAACCTCGAATAGTTTTCGCTACAACCAGATTGCTTTCTTTGGCGTAAATTGGCTTGCTTTCCTCGATCATTTTTTGGGTGGTTACTTCTGTGTCTTGCAATTGTTTTGTTGTCATTGATCCTGTTGTGAAGATTTCAACAGTAACAATTGATTCATGCACGATTACACAATCTTACTTTAACCGGAGAACGTACCCTTGTTTGTAAAGTCAAAGCGGAGCCTATCAGGTGCAACTAATGATCCCTTCTGATCGGCTTCCGTTCCCAGGACTTTCCTGAGGGCGTAATTCAGGGCGTGCGTGGCACTGTGATTAGCCATTACGAAGCGTCTACGTTTTGTATCCACATTTGTATGAACTTTATCACCTTTTCTCAATGTGCCCTCACCCACAGTACCAATATGCAGTATGTAACCGGCTCTGACTTGCACGTTTTTCACGCGAATTTCCGTAGCCTTCCAAAGTAATGGTTATATTACACAATTCTATATCTTGTTTTGCACAAAAATAAAAATTAATTTTCCTGTACCTCATCATCGACTTTCACTAAAAATCCCTCATCATATATCTGTCCTCCTTGCTCCGCGTAAAAGTTTGTTGTATCCAATAGAATTCCAACTTCTTCACCAGAGAATACTTCGTCGACGAAAGTCTTGGCACGTCTTAATGCGATTACAGTCCCAATACATGGTTCGAAATCATATTCATAGTATAATTTAGTACTGATTACTTTATAATTATATTTGGGAGAATCATCCGTAGGTTCAACACCTTGATTTTGCAGTTCGGTGATGGCATGGATATCCAAATTAATTTGATCGTCTACACCACCAGCTTTATTTTGAGAGATTAACTATACAAATAAAAATATATATAAACATCAAAACAGAAAAATATTTTTTTACTAAATAGAAAAACTAATAGATTATACATTGAAACATAATACCTGTGCTTGTTTCTTAGATTCCTCGTAACCAATCATATCAATTTTCAATCCTTTCTCCTCAGTCATCAACTGAGTCAGATCTATTGGGAAACCATAAGTGTCGTATAAGCGCCACGCGACATCACCTGGCACAACGTCAGTTGATTCTAGTTTTGCTATCGTTCTATTCAACAAATTGCGACCCCTCGATAAAGTTTTCAAAAATTGCGCTTCTTCCTCATTGACTGTGTCAATAATACTTTGCGGATCTTTTTTTAGTTCTGGAAAAACATCACCTGCAACAACAAAAGAGTGACTTCAAAAGAGATATAAGTAATAAAAAATAAGGGCTTCTTTTATTATTGAATAGGAAAATACCGAGAAGAGAAACCACAACGTTAATGAGGGTTCCAAAAAATCCTGGCTTAGCATTTAATTTCTCAGTTGCGTAGCGCACGGCGCGCCGTAAAATTCTCCTTAGTACGTATCTACATCGAAATAAAGATAATTATATTTAGATGAAATAAATTCAATTGCATTAAAAAGCGCGAAGGTAAGATAAAATTTCAAGTATTACTTACCCTCTACCAGTATTATCAGGCATTCCTCCATCTGCCAGAGCAATTGTAATAGTTCGAGCATGATCGGCCAGAACTCTATACGCCATATCAACACCGTCAACATCGTCGGCTCCGACTCTACCTTGATAGGGCGGGGCGCCCGTACCTTTTTCGATCGCGGTGAACAAAGGCGTAAACAGATCGGTATCATAATTAGCGCGTTTATTTTGAATCACCGATACCAATCGTTCTAAACCCAAGCCGCAGTCTATATGCTTTTTCGGTAACGATTTAAGACTGCCGTCTGATTCTCTGGAATATTAATTAAGATTATACGAGAGACCTTCAAATGAATATGTTACAGTTTACAAATTTTGAATACCTATTATATTGAATAAACACCAGATTCCAGATCTCTAAAACATCAGGATCATCCATATTTACAAGATGAGCCGCCTCTCTGCCACCAATACGATCGTAATGTAGCTCACTGCAAGGTCCACAGGGCCCAGTCTCACCCATTTCCCAAAAGTTGTCCTTCATGTTGCCCGGTAAAACATGCGAGGCAGGTATTCTGCAGATTTACATTTTAAAACTTTAACTTCAAATAACGTATAGTATAGAAAATTACAATATATATACTAATTTTAAATATACCAATTTCAAAAAATGAGATAGAAAGAACTAAAAAATTACTTAAAATTGGAGATAATCGTAAAATTATAAATTCAAAGTATGTACAGGATATTTGGTGAGAGACAATTTAAGAACCGATTCCAAATAATAAGAAAAAAGAATAACAAAATTTCAATTATAGTTTTAATTATAAATGTTTAAATATTCACATAAAGGTGAATATTTAATTCAAAACACATGAACATTTAAACATTTATAACACAGGTTTGCAAAATCCAGTCTATTGAGAAGTGTTTTCCTATGTATATTGAATCCGAATCTGACCACAGAAATTATCTGTCACATTAAGTTTCAACGTTTGTTAAACATTCGAATTCTACATGCAAAATTATGTAGAAAAACACTATTATTTTTTAAAATAATTTAAAAAATTCTTTTTGATGAACGCAAAATTTTGATGAAGGAATACTTAAAATATTTAATAAAATGTTAAGTAAATTAAAATGTTAGTTCAACTATTTTCCATCACAAAAAAATGTAAAAAAGAATAGCACTATAGGGTTAATTACAATTTTGTTATTCCTGATTTTCATCTTATACTATTTAGAATCACTTCTCAAATTTTCTTCTGCTTGTCAAATATCCTGTAAACTATAAATTATAGTTTAAAATGGTTAAATAGTACCCAAGAGAAAGCCATAAATTCTTGCACTCGTCATCAGATGCCAATCCACTCTTTTTATCACCACCAAAGTATGTCACGTATAATCTATCAGCTGGTAGTTTCAAGATTTCTGTCAAAAACTCCCAAGCCCATTTGCATATCTCTTTCTAAAAGAAAAGATATAAACATAAATTAAAAGTTAATTAAAAAAAATATGATTTATATATATGTTAAAATAACGACACACATATCAATATTACCTTGAAATAATCGCCGAAGGACCAATTTCCCAGCATCTCAAAAAACGTGTGATGATAGACATCTTTCCCAACGTCGTCCAGATCGTTATGCTTGCCTCCAGCACGGATGCACTTCTGGCTGTTGACAGCGCGCACCCATTTTGCCATGTCACTGTTGGGATCGACCGTTCCTAAGAATATCGGCTTGAACTGAAACACGTTCGCAACGAAATGAAAAGATGTCGATCGTGAATGCTTAAGAGTGAATTCAGTACAAGAGTTAGCGGGATATATGATACCTGATTCATTCCGGCATTCGTGAAGAGCAAGGTCGGATCATCGTGGGGTATTGTCGAGCTCGAGTGCACGTACTCGTGACCCTTGTCTTTGAAGAATTGTATAAACGCTTGCCGTATCTGATTCCCGTTCATCTTGCTGTTACCTCAAGGTGCGCCGCAACTTCTGAAAAAGGTTGAAAAGTTTGTACGGCTACCGGGGGTTGCGATTTGCCATATGGCCTCAGATTACATCAGACGCAGGTGGAACGTGTAAAATAAAACGTCGAAAGAGATGAATCACGCGCAACTTTATATATATTTATCATTTCCATATCTGATGGTGGTTCGGACAAACAGCAAAAAAACCGACGACTTACCGTAAGGTGAGACACGACACACGGAAGTTTGAAGCGACACTGACAGTACCGATACTACCGATACTGATTTCACCTCCACGCGGCTACGTAGCTGTTGCGACTTCGCCACGACGAAAGGGAAAGGAGAGAAAGAAAGAGAAAGAGAGAGAAAGAAAGAGAAAGAGGAAGAACTCGGATTCCAGAACACGTGTTCGAACCGGCGGCGGAAAAGCGAGAGGTCGTTAAGATAATCGGACGAAAAGCGACAACGAGAGTGTGAGTAAACAAACCGACGAGGATCGGTTTCATCATTTCTGCTTAGCTTGATCGATCAATTGAATTTTAAGAGCAGCAACTTTATAGCCAAACTTGAAACTGATGATTCCTAACCTAATCTTCTAATTATTTTCATTAGAAAACTTAATTGTTAATTAAAGTATTATATTTTACATAAATAACACTTTGCAGAGAATGAGAAAAACAAAATAGCACGATCAGTGACGATCAGTTTATAAGTTTTGCTGTTGGTAATTCAGAATGTTCAGAAATTTTGTCTGTCGATCAGGGATATGTCACATCTCAAAGCATACCAAAAATTTAAAGATTTCACGTAGAATTTGAGTGCAATTCTCTTTAAAAGTTATTTAATTTTTTGTTTGCTCTTGATTCTTTTCTCGTAAAATCTCGTTTTGTAGCATTTAATTGTAAATTTGATGAAAATAACAAAAGTTAATTCTTATAAAGTTAATTCAAGCAAGAGTTTATTTAGAATATTTAAATCTACTTATTCGTTTAAAAGTTATTCACTTAAAACTAACCTAAAGCAGTAAAATAATTTTTTAATTTCGATAACTTAACTAGTATATCGTAGAGCCAAAATAATCTTACGTTAATCAAACTCTGATAATCGAAGTTGGCGAAAGACTCCGGGGAGCGAGGTAGACAAAATCGCGCAGGATGCCGTTTATGATAGGCAAGGAGCCGATACGGCGGACGGTGAAGTACCTGATGGCTGGTAAATTGGTCCTAAAGGACAAGATACAAATATTATCCATCAATTACAACACTCACGGCGATCATCACGAGGGTACGAGGTACGGAGGTTATGTTATTACGAGACGAGAAATGAATGTAATTAGCAATCACTTTGTTTGTGTTTTAATAAACTTTTTTTGTCTATTTCCTTCTTACAGAGACTTTGTGTTTTGGCATCTACCGCAGTTGCAGTACAAAAATCCGAATGTGCAGATCGTTACTTTTAAGAACATAACCCCGTCGCCGTTCATAAAGTGCTACTATGGTAATCGTTCAGATTTAATTATAATTTCAAACGAGATTTATACTTAACGCTTGGAACGCTATCCATTTTTCTTGCATTAACATTGTTTTAAATGAGAATGCATAATTAAAACCTTTTTTACTTTTTTATATTTAGGTTGCAAACTGTTTAAAAAACTGATAGAATATGGTAAAAACAGATTAAACTTTATCAAAATTTTATCTAATTTTATGGTGAAGCTGTTTTAATCAGACTCATTTAAGCTGCTATTGTAAAGTTATTTATTTCTATCAGTTTCTTAACAGTATTCTACTTAACAATATTCCTACTAAAACAAATCTCAATATATATATTCTTCTATATAACTTTTTGAGTTTTACTTTTCTATTTCCTTTTTTGTGAAAAAATATGTATATATAAAAACAAAAACTAAAATTAAACTATTACATAATATATCAAACAGAAATAGCAAAACATGATAAGATCATTTTCATAAAAACTTGATCAAGTAGATATTGAATAAAGATGATTAATTAATAATGTAAGTGCTAAATAAGTAATTAAAAGAATAACTTCCAAATTTTCGCTATTTTTCAAATAACAACTCTGGAGATGATAAATTCTACTTGAATTCTGCAGTTTATTTACTATTAAATTCTGTTAACAAAGTTGGTTGTATTTTTACTAACAAAATTTGTAGTAAATATTCTGTAATAGTTTGTACAATAATTGTGGTGAATTAGCTAATTGTCCACAAGTGCGGGAAATGGATGCACAAACTAAAGGCGAATGCTTTCACTCTTACATATTATACAATGTTTTTTGTTACCTGTGCATCAAAATGTTAATCTTCAATGTGAATTGATAAATGAGAAAAGGATTATTTTTGGTGCACAGGTAGCGAAAAATCTATTTTTGATTGAGATATTACTAGAGGAATTCTGATGTGAAAAGTGTATTTTGCAGAGAATGGCAAGACAATGTTAATAGACTTAGATAGCAAAACTAAGGACGAAATACTCGAGCATCTCGTGAGAGTAGTGGGAAAATCTAAGGAGGTATTACTCAAGGAGACCCTAGCTCAGGAGAAGAAGGATAATCCAGCAAACTTTGGAGTCGGTTGTGATAGGAGTTGTATATGTCATGTGCTAGACCAAGTGCCATGTCCTGGGATAGTACCTCTGCCAGATCACATGCGTGCAAAAATTGTAATACAGAGACTACAGGAAAAAGAGTAGACAAGCTATAGTTGTTAAAAATTCTTGTTACACTTGTATTATAATTGTATTACATGTACAAACGTGTGATTCTGTATGTGTGTGTTGTGTGGATGGCATGTATATCTTTGTCCAAAAATATGACTAATGGAAGTAACTTATCTCTCATTTTATTCCAAAGCATGTCATGTATGCGCTCGTTATAAAAAGGATCTCCGTAGGGTAACATACTACAATTTCAAACTTGGTACAATTCTGAATGGAGTAAGATCTTTGAAGTTCAGGTTTGGAAAATCTGATCTCTTTGTATGATATCAACAATCATTTGTTTGCTTATTAGTACTCCTGTGTAAAAATTTGTGAGAAAAGCTATTCTTTTTGATCAGAAAATCTCTTCCTTTTATTCAAATGTTTATGTACAAATCTGAATAAAGGCATAATTTCGAGTAATAATATTATTTCTTTTTGTCTATTTTTCTTTTGTCATCACAAAATAGCGCTAAAAATCGTTTTATTTACAAAATACAAATTGTACTCGGAACTTTTACTTATTGCATATATTTTTAAAAACTTTTAGAATAAAATTGACTTTAGTTACATTAATAATTTCCTTTTTATATTCGTATTAACCAATTCAGATCACAAACTTTCTAATTATTTTAAAGCTTGTATTTTATGTTCAAAAAATAAAAATGTATCTGGAAAATTCGAAATTGTACCATTTTACTCTATATTATGAAAATACACCACATATTGACACATATGTATTAAAATGTTGTATCATGGATGATGCAAAATATTTGTGTAACTCTATGCTTCTCATATTTTCTCGCTTGTAGAGATCAATATATCTGCAAATCGCTCAGACATGTCAGCGTCATAACATGAAAATATATACAAAATGTTTCTTTTTATACACGAGGACAAAATATCTTTAATAAACAGTATTAAATATAAGTGTTGCTTTATAAATAATACAAATATTATGAAACAAATATGATAATGAACGGTTAGTTGATAAATGAATATATATAAGCTAGAAAAAAATATGAAATGCACAAAAATTATCTTCTCGACTTATGACGACTGTACGGCTTGTTATGATGATAGTGGTTCCCACGACTGTAGTATCGCGTGGAAGTGGACGGTTTTTGATTCTCTGGTTTTTGGTACAGTTGTATAATCGGTGACCCTTCCAGCGGTTTGTTTAATTCAAACTCTTCTTCTGATTCTTTCATCAGCTTGAGTTTTGCTTCGATAGCTTGAATTGCCGTTTCACGACTGCGGAAAAATAATAGGTTTTGACTAAAGTTCGTACAGAGATTTCAATTAAATAATTATTCCCAATTGTAAAAAAAAAACAAGTTATTACCTTATCTTTTTATCTTCTTTTTTTGCACCAGCTAAGGCAGGAATATCTATCTTTGGCTTCGGTTTATCCATCTCTGACTAAACAATTTTATTTTTTATATGATTAATTTTTTGTAGTTATTCGAAATTAAATATTTTTTAAATTATAATTATAAAAGTTTGAAGTATACTTGTGTTATTAATAATTAATGAGTTTCTTACAAAAACTAAACTAATTCAAGTTCAATTTTCGGGAAAGAAAAATTTATCTTCAAATCTTTATTATACATTTTTCTCTGCATGTAATATATATAAGAGCAAAGTTATAGATTTGAATATTATTTTAAAACTTTATTTACAACAAAATACCTTTAGACTTGTTTGATTTCAATTATTTTATATCTATAAAATATCTATTTTATATTTTAAATAATATTAACTACACATGGAGAAAAAGAATTTTATAAACAGTGGAAAGGAATGAGTTATATCTTAGTAATTATAGATACAAATGTGAAAATATACCTCAGTGACACTATGTGCCCATCGAACAATAATGTTCTTAGCTCCAACTTTCAAGTCGTGTAAAGCATCCTTCGCCCTTCTAGCATCTTGAATTGTTTTGTAAGTAACAAACGCGTATCCTCTTGGCTGACCAGCTTGAGGCCCCGACCGATGAAACAGCAAGTCGAACTTTTCGATTGTGCCGTATTGTTGGACGAGTTTCAGGAGTTGGTACCGGTTGACAAAAAGAGCGTTAGTTTTTCCTTTCAAACTTTGTTGTTTTAACACATGCCTCAAGCTCACAAAAACATTACATGAGAGTTTATTATGTAAAAGAGATATTACCATAATGTAAATACTTACTCATTAATTCTTAAATCTAAATTGCCCACCCACAGACGTCTATCCTCAACCTGATTCGATTTTATGGGTTCTAATGGCAAAGGAACTTGAGGATTTGGCTGTAAACAGAAGAAATTACATTACAACTCAATTTATCAACAAAATTATCTCTCTAGAATCAAGAAATCCTTAAAATACATTGAATATTTAAAAAAATTAGTTTTCTGAGGCTAATTTCAATCAAACTTTAATTAAGCTAATCAGCAATTGCTAATAACAAGATTTCTAATAATTTGACAATTTGTTGATCTTAATCTAGTCTTCTCTTAAAAAAAAATAAAACTATATTCATGTTAATAAAATGCTAAAAGTTGATTAAATTAATCAGAGTGTGCTCAAAATCAAGTTTAAATATTAACCCCTTACACACAAAATTTCATTGAAAAACTAATTGTAAGAGCATTGCATAAATAGTTATTTATATGTAAATTTTATATAAGCAAATATTTTCTAAAAACGTTAAATATAAAACTGAATTTTTTTTATATGTAAAAGTTAATAAAAATTAATAAATGTGGCCCAACGTGTGTAGATCTAAAATATACAAAAAATTATCTGCCCCTTCACAAATCAATTACCGTTTTTTTTTTAATTTTTATTTTCATTCGCGATTGACTGTGCAACTGATTCTTTGTATTAATTGTTATAATGCAACGAGCTCTCACCTCCATTGTAACCGATGAAGGGAAGGTTGTCACGTTGTCTAAATCAGTCTAAGTCAACGCCAGAAAACCTCAGCAAGCGTGGCCATCAGTCTTTGAAACGCGTTACGAATGCGTTTCGCGAAATTTTACGAGGGAGCGGGAAAAGACGCGTTTACCGTGACATTCGCGAAGGGGAGGGAAGACTTGTAGGGCATCCGAGGGCTTGCTGTCACATCAAATTACTCGGGACGCCGCGGAGATGAGAGAGATGCGCGACGATCCAGGCATTTCGCGGCGATTCTGCATCCTATGCAATTCTCTCGCACGATCCAGAATATTTTAATTCTTTCTCACAATCGAGACACGCCAAGCGAGATGCTGTTGAATGGAATTCCCTCAAATGCACGCGGAAGCGTCCATATGTTTTTTTTATTATTAGAACTGAAGTACGATCTGTACGATTAGTACGAAGGGTGCGCTTCAGGCATGGATATTCAACGCCATCTAGCGACAACCACCTTGACCACTTATGAAACTCAATAAATACAGAAGTTGCGCAACAAGAAGTAAAAAATATACTATAGAAATAAAAATATATACGTTATACAGGCACATTACACGTGCTTTTAATACAATATAATTTAGGTTTTTTTGCGTAAACAAAAATTGTTTCGTAGCACATAACCAACTTTATAAAGGATAATATAGAAAAGAATTCGTCTTTCAACACATTACGGCTAAAATGAGAAGCAAAAGGTGAACGACGGAACTGACGGTAAAGACGAATTCCGGAGCATAAATTTTGGGAGGAGAAAGACGATCAGATGTCAAACTTCCTCGTTGCCTTCTGTCAAACGCTGATGATCCCTTGTTCTCTCCCGTCTTATAAGAGATGATCGTTAAAATCGCCTAAATTATTTAAAAAAAAAGAAATGGGCGACTTTTTGGCAGCCAACAATGTTTGCGGGCAAAACTTGTTGCGGCTGGTATCTCGTGGGAATGCTATCATAGCTGAATTGATGCGACTGAAGGACTACGTACCGCCAGTCTTTAGGTCAGTTTGTTAGGAAGTATCTTATTGATTTAATAACAGACATAATATTACATTTTTTATGGATACAGCTAAATAAAGTGTATTACAAATAAAGGTTAATTTAATCGTAAACTTTGTTAAATGAATATAAATATTGTGTCAAGTTTGTACAAAAAGAGAAACTTTATTGTTATATAAATTATATAATGTTATACAAATACACTTGATAATTGCTTTCCTATTATTACAGCTTGGATTCGAAGCAACTGATACAGAAGTATGGATCTATTATAATCGACTTTGCATACTTTAAGGCAGCCACCGTTTATGAACAAAAGATAGAAGATGACTCAGTAAATATCAGCATTTTTTCTAGTTTTTAATAAGTTAATTATATTATATCCTAGATAAGAAATTTTTTTTTTTGAATTTGTATTTGAAACACTTTAGATATATTGAGAAAATTTACATCTTTTCTTTGAATTTTTTATATATGTAAATTCTGAAATATTCTACAATTTCTAAGATTTCTTATAATTTCTCAAAATACTTTAAATTTTTTCAAATTTATCAGAAATTTTATAGAATGATAAATCTGTGAAATTCTAGGATATTTCTCAATTTACATGAAAAATTCTAGAAAAGTATAAACTTTTCTCAACATTTCTGATAATGCCCTAAAACTTTTTATAAAGAATCTGAGAAATTTTCTGAAAAGTTATAAAATTATACAAACACTTTACAAAAAGATTATATAAAAAATTCTAAGAAAAATTTTTATGAAGAATGTTATTGTTACAAAACATAGGAAATATATCTTCGATAGGTATAAATCTTCTTTCAGATACTTCAAGAGACTGATGAGGAGCTCCGGAATAACTTTTCAGACATACTCACAAGGTTTTATTTGGCTTTTGAAAGTATACACAAGTACGTCACAGACCTGAATTTTTACATTGATGAATTAGGAGATGGTGTTTATATACATCAGTCAGTGGACTCTATTATGTTCAATGAGGAAGGAAAACAATTAATGGTATATTTTTCTTTTATTTTTATAAACTTGTGTTAAATTTATTTTTGACAGAAACTCAGATGACAAAAAACTTTTCAATATAGAAAATAAAAAATTTAAGAAATTTTGTCATAAACAATATCCTGATGTGTTCTAAATTTTTTTTTGTTACTTGAATTAACTGTAAAAGAGTAAAATTAATCCTCCCAAAAACCAGCTTTTTGTTAATTTCATTTTTAAATGATTTTGTTTTTATAAATTTTTTAATCAATAAATTGGAATTTTATTTGAATTTTATTAGGAAAAAAGTAACTATCTCTGTGAAATTTTATTCTATCTTCTTTTGATGAATGATAAAATAAAAAGTAAACCAATTTTTAGCAGTTGATTTTAACTCTTCAGGGCAACAAACAGGATAATTTATTTCAGGATATTTTCTATATATTGTCAAAGTTTTATAATTTTTAAAATTTTTGAGAGTTGGAGACTATGCCTTGTGAGTATACGCGTAAATTAAAATAGGGTAATTAAATTTTGTACAGTGTGAAGCCGTCTACTTGTATGGTGTCATGCTACTGCTGGTCGATTATCATTTTGAAGGACGAATACGCGAAAGGTTACTTGTATCCTACTATCGATATAATGCTCAGCGGTCCTCTTCGACGAGAGTGGACGATATTTGCATGCTGCTGCGTTCAACAGGATACGTGAGAACATTATCAAAAAGACCAGCTAATTATCCTGAGGAATATTTCAAGTGTGTATATTTATCAACTAATTTTGATTTAAAGACTTTTTTGATATAACGAATATATTCTTTTAATTTGTAATTGTTTGTAAAAATGATAAATATAATTTTTTAATAAGATTAAAGATTATAAATTAATATTATTTTTTGTACAATAATGTTTGATTTATTTTAATAATCGATTAAATCATCATATACATTTATCATTAATTTTTAGCTTATTTTAATAAAATAAACATTTAATCGGTTAATTGTATAAAATTGTTTGGCAATTAATTTAATTGATTACATTAATCATGATTATATATATATATATAATTTTAGTTGATTATTTTAGTTAACATATAAATTAATCTTTAATTAATGCCTAGCGCTATTTAAAATGCAACAAATCTTTAGACATTTCTATAATATATATACACTTTTTTAGGAGAGTACCTTTACGAGATTTTTTAGTAGATATGGTCGTCGGTCGGCTGCGCTCGGATGAGATTTATAATCAGACTCTCGCCTTCCCGCATCCTGAGCACCGTAGCACCGCAGTAGCTACGCAAGCGTCGATGTTAGTCATAATTTTGTCGTTTAAACCGACTGTACTGCATACGCAAACTGCCATTATGAGGGAGATAGTAGACAGGTTTTTCCCCGACAATTGGGTAATTAGCATTTACATGGGAACGGTGATCAATCTGTGCGACTGGTGGTCATCGTATAAAGCCGCGCGAACGGCATTAAATAATACGCTTGAAAATTCAAATGTGAAAGGAATTGCACAAAAATACGGAGCCAAAATGGATGTAGGTAAAAATTTAACAAATTTTTCTTACAGTTTTTTTATACAAAATAACAGAAAAATGTGTACGAAAAATATTCCAGAAATTAACACAGGAGACCGAAGAAGTGCAATTAGCGGGCACATTGGACGAAAGCGCGACGGGTTCTCTAGTCAAATTAGTCAGGGAGTGCAATGTTACGTTGCACTGGATTCTTTTGCACACCGCTACGCCTACCATAATGTTAGAGGACTCAAAACGTTCGCGCACTCTGCGTCAGTTGGTCGTGATGGAGAGCAAATATACCACAGTGAAATGTCTCCGTTTATTATTAAGCACTGCTCAAATTGAACAGGATGTTAAACAGATGTATAAAGATGTATGTTTAAGATCATTTATCGCTCTTTGTCATTAGATATCTTTATAATTAAAAGGACTAAAATATATTTTTTTATACATTTAGCTTTTGCTTGGGAAAGAAGCTAAGTGGCTGAAAGATAAAGGGATATGCGTCGAACGTATAACCGATCTCGCACAAATTTTTGGAGGCGCCAAACCTTTAGACGGTATCGACAAGAACCAGAATCTTTACATGTGGTTTATGGAAATAAGTAAACATATTGATTCATTAAAGCAAGAAGATGGCCGAAAAATAGTGCAATTACTACAAGCACTGGAACAAGTTCAGGGTAAAGAAATGAATTAATAAATGTTTTTTCTAGAGAACTAAACAAACATTTGTGTTACATTACAATACCGAATGTTTTTTTCTAGAATTTCATCAGTTAGAAAATAATCTACACATCTCGCAATATCTCGCTGACACTCGTGAGACTTTACACAACATGTTGCGTACAGGCAGCATATCTGAGGATATTATGATAAGTTTAAATATCGTGACCGATTGTTGTTACGCATGGAATATTATGGAATCTTTTATCGATGTAATGCAGGAGAGCATAAAGAAAAACCCACCAACTGTCATCAAATTAAAAGCTCTTTTCCTCAAAGTAAATAAACATGCAATTGAAAATTATACACGGACGTATGCCATATGAAAATTATACACAGATGTATAAATATATTCTATTTTACGTTATTTTTTAGATGGCGTCAGCATTAGAAACTCCGTTACTTAGGGTAAATCAAGCGCGAAGTGCAGACTTGTCCTCGGTATCTCAATATTATAGCAGAGAACTGGAGGGCTATGCAAGGCGTGTTTTGCAAATTATACCTGAAACTGTATTCGGTTTGCTGGCAGAAATAGTGCATCTTGAAACGAATTCATTTAAAGAGATCCCAACTAAATTGCCCAAAGATAAACTTAAAGATTATGCACAACTGGCTGAAAGACTACAGGTCAGCTAATACCTTTTAGTAATCCAATTGCATGCGAGTTGCATTTGTTTAAAAAAAAACACTATTTTTTTCCTTTAATTTTTACAGATGGCAAAATTAACGTATGCTGTATCAGTTTTTACAAAGGGTGTTCTATCATTGAGAAGCGTCTCTTTAGGAGTTTTAAGGGTTGACTCGCATCGTCTCTTGGAGGACGGCATACGTCAGGAGCTTGTCAAGAAAGTTACCTTGGCTTTACAAAACGGCCTCAATTTTGATCAGAAGTCCAAGGTAAATTCTGCTAAGTGAGAAAAATTTTAATTAGCTTTTAGGATTATATGTCTAATTATTGCTAATTTGCTCCAGATGTCTCTTCTACAAAAACTGAATCAGTTATCCTCAATTATGGATGGATACAGAAAATCTTTTCAATACATTCAGGATTATATTAATATAAACAGCTTGAAGATATGGCATGAAGAAGTGAGACAATTATATGATCTCGATATATAAGTTGTTTAAAAACTCGTATGCGCGTATATTCTACTTTAAATATGTCGCATTCTTAGATTACGTATATTATAAACAATGCAGTCGAAGAAGAACGTAGGGGGTTCTCTTGGGTGCCGGGAAAATCGTGGAGGCAGTTCCAAGAAGATAAACACGCATTTTCAACAGACAATAACTCCCTGACCTTCATGGGTAGACTCGCCAGAGAGCTCATCCGTATTACTGATCCCCGGTATTGCATGATTTATGTAATTCAATTTCGTTCTTATGAAACATTCGTACTGCCTTTCTCTAATTCACTCGCGTGCCTTTTTACAGAACCACCGTTTACATAGAACATTCTTTAGCATGGTATGATATTAAAACGCAAAATGAAGTCTTGAATTACAAAGTTTTCTCGGTGATATTGGAAACTATAGGCACGCCGGGATTGTCAGGACTGGACAAACTCATCTCTTTCTTCATTGTTATGGAATTGGAAGCTTTAGCTCACTACATAGAAAAAAATATACGGAATAAAACGTGGATGTCGTTGTTAGAAGATTGTGAAGCTACTTTGAATTCTTTAGACAGTGCTAAAGGTGAGAATTTGCATTTTAAATATAGGTGTTCGACAGTAAGAAGAAAATTTATAGAGTGATTTTTAGAGTATAAAACAAGATGAAAATCAAGAATAATAAAATTATTTAATATTAAAATTATTAAAACTAATTTTAATATAACAATTTTTTAAATTAATTAAATTAATTAATATCTTATCAAGGAAATTAAAGATAATTAATATATAAAATAAAATATAATTAATATATAAAATATAAGATAATTAATGTTATAAAATATTGGATCGTATGCCTCAGGTAATATTACGAAACTTCACAATTCTATAAGCGCCAGTAGCAGCAAATTGTGGTCATCGGCGCTCGAATGGACGTTGAAAATAGGTCACTATCAATTACTCAGGAAAAAAATAGCGTACGAGCTGAACACCGCGTGCAAATTTGAAGCGAAGCACATGGAAGCAGCACTACGAACGTTAAATACGTACGTGTAGAAATTAAAATTTATTTTTTGCGGTCTCTTTTCTAATTCCTTTTTATTTTATAGGGCAATTTTGTGCGAGATAGCGAAAAAAGATAGCAGTAATGAGACCGAAACGGAGAAAAGTGAATTACTTCATGAACTTAGCGTACGACTGGACTGGGCTGGCATCAGTGATCCGCATAACAAAGTTTATATCAAACCACCGAAGATAGATAATATAGCTATGATTATTTTCCTGTTCACGGCATCGCAATTAAACAAATTATTTTACTGCAAAAATACAGGTGCCTTGTATTGCATTTTGTAGTAAAATTTGACTTTCAATCATGGATATTTCATGTCCGATCGATTTTTATCTATAGAAATTTTTCAAAATTTTAAAGCTAATATTAAAAAAAATATATTTATTTTAGAAACTTGAAAATATTAATGGGTTTTTAGAGACTTTTAAAAATCATTTTA
The DNA here is from genome assembly GCF_013373865.1 of Monomorium pharaonis. NCBI lineage: Eukaryota > Metazoa > Arthropoda > Insecta > Hymenoptera > Formicidae > Monomorium > Monomorium pharaonis. The sequence continues at coordinate 18,906,781 of NC_050473.1, read as the reverse complement.
AACAGATAAAAAAATTATTAAAAACAAGATTGGACCAATAAGGCATCATTTTTGATATTGTACTGTAAGGATTAAATAACATAGCAAATATTTCACTTATTTGTTACAGCAAGTCTTTTAAGCAAGAAATATCAGGATCCCGTTGACGCTGTGGTATTTGCCATAGGAATACAAACGATTCTCCGTCAATTCCATGTTTCCGTGATGAATCGTTACGTGAAATATCTTTGCATGTACGTCCTGTCGTTTGTCACCGTGGAGAGGTAAGAATAGTTTCATAATCTTAACGCTACGAATGCGATAATACGTTATCGCTTGAAGTAGATATTATTAATGAGAATACGTTCTTTCAGTATGAAAACAGGTGGTGATACAGAAACCGAAGGAGCTACGAATCTTCATTTCTTGGAGCTTTTCGTGAAGTACTCGGGCATTCCACGTTCTCTTATTCTCAAGGAAATACCTGTTGTCGTTTTAGATCATTCTCTCGTGAAAATGACAAAATAACGCTGCATCCAAAATTCATGAAATAGCATTACATATAATGCATTATATATTGTAAATATAATTATTATTATATATATTATTATATATATATTCCTACATTATGAAGTTATATATTTTGTGTAAATAAAAGAAGATAAAAGGAATTTTTGTATGGACATTTATGTCTCGTGACGTTTCTACCGCGTAAATTTTTTTGTACCCGTAATTCGAAAGTTAGGCTCCACTCAGGAGATTAACGGTTCTACTACTTGCGCAATTTAATTACGCTTCTGTTTTTTTAATTTTATCATTATCGGCCAGATCTCTTTCGCCGAAGCGGAAAAAAATGTCACACACACGCATGGCCTACGATATAAATTACGTAAAAGCGTGGGCGTGGCGTCGTCATCACGAAAGGTGTTCTTGCGATAGAAGGATCGTCGTATACTGCAGGGAAATTTCGTATACGCATCGGCGGCTAGACAACGGCGACGGCGGCGCCGGCGGTTCCGGCGGCCTCTTCGTTGACTCGCACGTCATAATCTCCTCCTATGTGGTTTCGCCGTGCGATTACAATACGGTCATCTCATCGACGGAGATTTCAATGCGACGATAAAACCATCTTCGATTGGCCGGCCGCATTAAAGAAATTAGTGGAAAATACGATCGCTCTCGGCGGCTACAACGGCGGCCCCGACGGCGGCCGCGACGCCGACGTCGGCGGCTTCGTACAGGCGACGTGAGCCTTGAATAGCTCACGGAGCCCAGTTCTCGGCTCTCGCACGTACGAACCGAATCGACGTGTTCTTCGTTCGAAATCATTGAAAATCTGGGAAACTGGCGCGTATCGTTAAAATTTCTCCGTCAATCCCATGTCCAAAAATAATTATCGTCTTTATCCGTGGAGAAAAAGAAATATATCGAAATTAAATTAATTACAAACGTTAATAGGCTATATTTTTGTCGCGTCTGCCATAAACCGGTCATTTTCGAATTTTTTCTCATTTTAATTAAATCTGATAGACCACTCTTCGACAAAGAAACCATCGATCAATTCAAATTATCATTTTGTACAGAAAAATTGAACGTTGAAGAGACGATTGGACAATGGAGAAACATCTCGTGTTGAAGTTTAAATGAATCTCTTATCTGAAAATTATTAATTATAAAAGATATCCTTAAATTTTTCACATCACAGTTTGTATTTATAGTCGCAATAATCTCTGTTATCAATATTGCAATAGATTCTAAAACTTACTGCCTTTGCTTCTACGCAATGAAACGTTCCAAGCAAAAACAGGAGTTTTACGTACCTAATAAATAATTTTTAGAATTTAGATTAAAAATGTATCTGTAAATCTTGTGCACATTAATAATCAATTTCTGTCGCGTAACGCAGTAAGTATATAAATTACAATTAAAATATGTGATCATCTCTGCGCAATGATGTCTGTGTCAGATCAATACGTAGACCCAAGATGCTCCGACATTTTGGCAAGATCTCGTAAGAAGTTCATACTGTTAAAAATAAATATGTGTCGCTTCATAAATCGATCCACAAACGAAATAAGAAATACCTTCATAAAGGAACTAAGATTGCGCTTTGCGCAATTGTAACAATTAACAATTACATAATTAATTAATTATAATTGCACATATATATTGTCGCACCCTAAGCGTTCGTTAAAGCGTTCGATGCGCGTCTTTCTTCTTCTTTTCCGTTAGGCAATCATGCGGACAATACTGGCGATCGCACTGGTGTCCTTCGTCACGGGAACCTTCTTCATCGCGGCGGCCGTGGCGTCCAAGGATCATAATTATCCCCATTTCTTCAAGCACCGGATGAAGCTGAGGGAGATCCGTGGTTTCAAACCGGAGTACATCTCCACGGCGATCGGATTCGGGAAGAGAGACGGCCCTGCGGAGATCCCGGTTCTTGGCGAGCGCGAGAGAGACGCGTTGTCAGTTCTGAGGAATTTGCCGCGTGTGTGAGTATCTCGAAGGACATTCTGCAAGCAATAAAGCTGATTAAAAAGAGAAAATCGAATTGCCCCGATAAAAATTTTTTTCATATTTTTGAGAATACTTTATTATTTTTAAGTTTGAAGATTAGAAAAAAATATCTTAAATTTCTTTTTTTTTAATTATAGAATGAGAAATCTAAGAATATATCGATATAATAAGATTTCGAGGATTTCTTGAAAAATGTACACTTTTCTATTACATAGAAATTATTTCTGAAAAGTGTTTTAATTTTAATATAAAAATTTTTGACATTTTTTAAAAAAGTTATAAAATTAAAAAATTTTTTTAAAATATACAAAGAACTCTGAGAAAAATTTTTATCGGGATGGAAAAGTTTATTACCATAAAATTAAATTATTATATAAATAAAATTTTACAGTGTTTATTAAATATTTTAAAAACGTAAATGCGGTTAATTAAATACGGTTGATTCTCTTTCAATTTAAACGTTTAAAATTGATTTTTAACGTTTATTAAACATAATTTGAATTGTATCGCTTGGAACAACTCGATTGCAGCGTGCCCGCGGATACGTTACTCCGAATGATACAGACGAATCCCGTACTGGCTGACAAACTGACACAGCTGTCGATGCAGAGCGATCGAAATGATCAAGAAGAATCGATGACGGAACCTCCCTCGAGGCCCGAGAATGAGTTCGCGATATTTTAATTCTCGCGATCGAGATGCAAACAGCGAGTTTTGTAGGAGGACACCCATTCTAAGTTCTTAGACAAAACGTTCGATATATATATCTTGGAAATATTATACGTTCTTAGATGCTATTACTACTCTCTTCACTCTCGTAATTTCTTCGCTACTTATACTTATATAGAAATTGTACGGGAAAAAACGGCGAGATGGAAAGCACATTTTTCTTTTTCTTTCTTTCTTTCTTTCATTTGACAGCATACGGTCGATTGATGTACAATTAACTGTGTCGTAGAAATATCCAATATATGTATATATTGATTGTATTGTGTAACTGTGATTATTTCTTTTTTTAATTATTCAATTAAAAACATATGTATGTAAAATCAAAGGATATATACGGAAATGAAAGTAGATGAGAAAAATATATGCACATTTTCCTCTTTAGAATTGTTCTTGATTCTGTTCTCCTCTAATCTTCAAAATTCGAATTTGAATAGCTTTGGAAACTGTTGTGAGATGTCTCTTGGGTTTCTTGCAATTTGTGCCGTATCGACAGCAGCGGTTACATATATGCTAAGCGTTTGACGGACCAATCAAAAAGCGTTCGTTATAGCGTCAAGTTGAACGTAGCCATAAAGCCCGTTCTACATTAATCGCAAGCAGCCAGTTGTGATTTGCGATAGCCAATGATTGTCGAGCTTTAACTAGAAATTAGGCGCTCATTGGCTGTCGAAAGTCGCAACTGGCTGCTTACGATTAATGTAGAACGGGCTTAATGGCTCCAGCATATCAGCGCGATTTCTGTCGCGCGCGACACGCGATATCCAATGGTCGTACAGAGATGAGCGGAAAGGCGGTCGCTCGTTGGACATCGCGTCTAAGGCCGGATCTACAATAGGTGTAGTAAGCCTTAAGCCATAAGGAATTAACCAATTATATTCGATTATTCTTCTCATATTCGATTATAATTGGTCAATTTCTTATGGCATAAGGCTTACTACACCTATTGTAGATCCGGCCTTATCCAATCTTCAATATCCGTAGTGTGACACGGGCTTTATGTTTCACGGTTCTCTCGCTCTCCCCTGCTCGCCCCTCTCGTGGTGCTTGTGCTTTGTTCCCTTCGCGACTGGTAGACGGCCACGACGGATCGTGGTTATCTGCGCCAGAGCGAGGTATCAGGTCCGTGTTTTCACACGCGGGTCGAAGTGCAGAGTCTCGTGCGCCGTCCGCGTCGTAGAGGAGAGACGCGAGTCGCCGGGTCTCGTTCGCGAGAGCCTCGGCGAGAGAGAAACGTCAGCATCGCGGGTGACGCCGGCCGCCTTGGAGACACTCTTTTAGAGTGTCGAGTCTCCGCCTCGAGGCCGCGCGTACCAAGGTAAGACGCCCCATCGACGTCCCGTTTCTCCCGGGCAGAACGCGGATATAATAACGTTAACGGTGCCGACCCCCGTGCTAAACCGCCCCGCACTTCCCCTCGTCTTTTCCATGCCCGTCATCCCCGAATCGCACGCACACGCACACGCACATACACATACGCATGCACGCACGCCCGCAAGTTTACGCCTCCGCGTGTTCCTCGTGTCGCAGTCTCGATCGCAGTGATTGTCTTAACCTTCTTCGTGCCTCGCGCGGAGATAACGCGCGTATCTACGCTACAAAGCGAGTACGTGCGTACGCGGAGTAACCAAACGTCACGGCAACGAACGGAGGACACAAGTAAGAGGAATTAATGTTTCTAAATTTTATATAATTATGTAATTCACTTTATTGCGACGTGTTAACGTTCTTGTTCTTGCACGATTCGCCTTTTCTCTTTTTCTCCAGTATATAGACAGAAACCTTTAGTAACATATTTCTTTTGTATTTTTTTATGTTTAATTTTATTCTTGAAATCAATTGTGGAATATATTCTTTTACATAAGGTAGGGCATTTGGTAATCGTACGTCCTGGAAAAAGAGAAGACTTCCATACCCTGGCTGCATCTTTTATCTCTTTGTAAATAGAGACAAATATGCGATTTGGATTTGGAAAAAAGGAAGACTTGATAAGATATATTGCGTCAAATGCTACATTGGATCTATTTAGCTCTGGAGAACTACTAGTATTTTCTTTACATTAACTACTCTGGATAAAAATTCAGCCACAAAATTAAGAATATTTTACACTCTTAAGAATTTTGTTTACACCTTCTTTATATTTTGTATTGATTGCATGATTGTTAAATAATTGAATTAATACTGTTGGATGCAGAAGTGGCTTGGCTTATTTTGAAGAGATGACGTTACTTTTGCTACAATGTGCTAATAATAAATATTTTAATAGGTGATTTCAAGAGCTATAAAAAATTCAATAAGAAAAGTTTATGCTATTTGAATTATTTACAGCAGTGTTGTACCATAAATTTCAACATTGCGTCTATATGGATTATTTAGTTACTGTTTACGTAACATTTTGATTACTTCTCATGCAAATTATTATAAACTGGATAACACAATACAGAAAAAAGTAGTTAAGTTATAAGATTGTTAATATATCTAACTTTTTATTAATAATAAAATAAAAATATATTATAAATAATATTAAAAGTAAGAAATAGAATATATAATCTTCAGCATTTCTACACTGAAAACAAAAGTAATGTATCCAATAAGATATGCAGTTGCGGGCTGCCAACTACAGATATACTTAATACAATATATTGCAGTATCAACATTGTATTTGGGTTAACAGTAAATATTATTGTATTGAATATTTTGTAGTTGGCAGCCCACAATTACATATGTTATTGGCTATATTTTTTTCTGTGTATAAACATGAATCTTCTATGATTAATGAATTATCATTTGATGACAAATGTTTATTATACAGATAAAGATTTTATTTATATTTATTTATATTTTACACATGCAAATGCTTAATGCTGATTTATAGTTATTTTGTATAAGTAAAGATGAATCTGAAAAAAAAAAAAAGAATATTTGCATGCGATTATAATATATGAGTTTCGACAAGGAAATAGACAGTAGTTACTATAAAGAAAAAACCACTAAACTTTCCAAATTTATTTATTACACAAATGTTTTTTTAGCATTCATCATCTCTTGTTTCTTTTTGAAACTTCTATTATAATTCTATACAAATATATCCTTTTTTTACACTTATGTTCATAAATACAAGATAGCACTGCAAATAATTTAAGTGAGATCAACTTTGTGTTATAGACAGCTTTTTTTAAATTTCTAATGTATAATTTTCCATAATATTTTCCATTGTTGACACTCTAATAAGAGCAACACTAAAAGGGCCAAAACTTTTTCATTGATCCAATATTTTAATGTAAAGAAAATCTTATATCAAGTTATATATAATATTTTAATAACAGAAAACCACTAAAATGGAACTAGCAGTTTAATGAAAATTCATCGACAATAAACATTTCAGGAGCTGGAAGTCGTTTCTCCATTGGCGTTTCTTGATTAATTGTTATTATTACTGCAATCGACACTGTATGGATTCCTTAATGTTTTACACGTGCACACAATACAAATGTCTCCTTTACAAAGAACCAATGCTTTAATAAACGACACATTAGAATTGTTGCAAAGTGGCAAAGTTTAATTCTGAAAGAAAAGAAAAAGACAATCATAAAATAGTCTCCTTCTAGAAAAGAACTAACATCAGCTTGCACTGACAGAGTTTACCTATTACAATTTTAATGAATAATTGAAATCACAATTTGCCGATCAATCGACTGAATTACATTTTGCCAAAAGCAATCTTTCACCTGACCGCTACTAGGGAGTGCATCATCATTAAAGCTTCCTTTATTCTTCAATACGCTCTTTTATCTTACCATATTCCTTCCTGATTTATTTCTTCCTTATTCCCCATAGGCCCAAAAAATATTCTTTCAGGTTGAAAGTTCGTTCGCTATAGTTTCGTTCGCTAGTGCAGTACAAAAAAGAGTACGGTTCGCGTGGTTTGTCGCGTACTTTCTTAGTTTGTGTTGTGTTCAAGTTGAAAGTTCAAAGCGACGCGAAAGTTCAAAAAGTTCCGCGCCCAAGAAAAGTACCAAAAAACAGTATCGTATCGCATATGTGAGCAAGTAAAAAGAAAAAGTTCAGTTTAATAAAAGTAATAAAAGTATAAGAGAAAAGTTTTGTATAAGGTAAAAAGAGAGAAAGAAAGTCGAAAGTTTTGTGATATAAGTATGTTCGACACGATAACGTGGATCGCGCGCGTTGTGCCATCAAGAGCGAATACTTCACAGACACTGATTGACCCAGGTAAGCTCTGTGATGCTAATGCTGCAGATTATTCAGTGCTACATTCGGTCGGTACGCCCGAAAAGCAAAGAATAAAAAAAATAACAATTAACTTTTCAAGTAAGAGAAAGAGAGAGAGAGTGAGAGAGAGAGATTGGAATGGTTGTAATACATTTAAATATAAGATCTCAAGGCATTCCCGTTTCCGTCTGTTTAAAGTTGCCCGTCGCTGTTTTAACGAGTCTCGATTGATTTGCAGGCTGAACTAAAGAAGAGTTCAACATGTCCGACTCTGGTACGGACAGTACTTCATCGGAGGGTTACGACGAGGGCAGGAATCGGCTCGCTCTGGCTGACGGGGATGAGGTGACGTCGTCACGCTACTCGCATCACTCCTCCGGTTCGGAGGAACGGCGAAAGTCCGCCGCAAGTTCCCCTTTCTCCGGCGGCAAGTCTCCACGATCGCCGCTATCGCCGGGCGGCGAGTCGCCCAAGTCGCCACAATCTACCCCGATGTCGCCTAAGTCGCAACAATCCGGGATAATGTCCCCCAGCGAGGAGGGAGGCTCGCTGAGGTCGATTCGCAGTCTGTCGAAGTCTTCACCGCCTCTGTCGCCGTCGCCCATCGCGTCGCCTATTGGGTCGCCGATGTACGAACCAAATGACTCGCCGAAGTCCTACCACTCGGGGAACAACTCGCTCGATTCGCCCCAAATGGACCGCAACTCGTTGCGCTCACCGGTGGAGGACAACGGGTCGAGTCTCTCGCCGTCGAACGACTCCAAGTCCATGCGCTTCGGAGACGTCGAGTCGAAGGCGTCCGACCTTGAGGCGGATACGCAAAGATCTGCCGATAATTCGTTAAAATCGTATTCTTATAAGAACAGCGAGTCCAGGCAAAGTTCGCCAAAGTCGCCGAGATCGGGTCCGAGTTCTGTCAAGTCCTTGATATCGGCGAGGAGCTCGCCGAAGTCGTTCAAATCCGGTCCGGCGTCTCCCATGGATGATCAGGAGTCGGATAAACACTCACCGGCGCATTCGGGCCCTCGGTCCCCCGAGGAGGAGAAGAACGGGTCGTACAATGAATTGGACGGTGAGCAAATCTCGGATGGGGACATTGAGGACGAACCGGAGTCCTCCATGTTGAAATCTAAACCTACACCCATGACTCATGGCGAGGATTTGTCGGATGTGTCCGATCTCGAGAGCATGGACGGTCCCGAGGAATCCACTGAACAAAATACTGAAGTGGATAAGGCTCACGAACAGGATGCCAAACAAGAAATTGTAAATGACGAAGAAAATGCAAAGGAAAAGGAAGACAAATCTGCACCAGTTGGCTTGACAGAAGAAAGCGAGCAATTAGACTTCGAAGCCGACGGTCAATGGAAAGACGAACGTGATGAAGGTAAATATATTCTAAGTTTCAACCTTTAAATTCAATTTTTATATATCGAAATTACATAAATATTTGAACATTTTAAGATGATCCTATCGTTGAAATATAAGACAGGTTTATTAAAAGAGTTTAAAAAATATATAAATAGATATGGTTTATTTTACACATACATACTTTATTTTAAGTATACTTATAATCATATTAAATGTAAAATGGAAAATGGAACAAAGTTAACAAGTTTAACTCATATGCCGGAATGGAGATGTTTTTTTTTCACTCTACAAGCAACCATCTGTTTTTTTGCAAGGTTTGAAAGGACATTTGTGAAAAATTATATTGCATTGGGAAATAGTAATACATCCGATGAATGTATTTTCTTTATCCGAGAGTGTCTTATAATGAAGAGACACTGAGTTTCTCGATGGATTTTATTATTTACTCGGGATACTTTCTAATAACATTGTCGGTTCATTTCTATTTAATATGACAATCTGTATACATTATTCAATATTCTTTGTCTTGATAAAGCAGAGTATTTTAAAAAAAGTTAGATACATATGCTTTTCTTTTTATTATTGTAAATAAGTTTTAGTCTTTTTCTAGTGTTTACATTTATTATATTTATCCATATAAAATTAATGGTTTATTATTACTTCCAGCTGCATTAACTCTGATAAGAACCATGATTCAAGCATTTATTTAACGCTTCTCTTTGACACTTCTATTTAGATCGACTTTAAAAAATTTTTTTCTTTTTGACTCTTCTCGCCGATAAACAAGGAAATAGACACATTCTTTTGACATCATGAAACGGACTTGTTATTACAAACATTATTACAAACATGGTATAAAATGTATTCGTTTTACATTATTTTAATCCTATATTTTATCTGATCTCTATTCAATTTATAATTTTTCTGATTTATTAAATTATCGATATTTATTCTATTCATATGAGATTAAAGATGATTAACAATAGTACAGTTAATACTTATCTGTGGTTAAAAAAATTTTTTAATTTGATATAATATCTCTATATCTCTATGTTTTAAATCTTTTTTTTAGCTCGTTCTTCTTGACCTTCTTATCCTGTGTTTGCATAATAATAAATATTTCACTAATGTATCTAAAACTCTACTTACTGTACTTACTTAATTGATAAAATTATAGGTGAAACTGAGGCACCTGTTGCGAAAGAGACTAAAGAGAACTTAGAAAAAGACAGCAAAGAGAAAGACAAAGATAAAGACAAGGACAAGGCGAAATCGAAAGAATCTGGCGAGGTAAATGATAAGGAAGAGGGAGAGGAAGGAGAGAAGGAGGAGTCTGAATTGGAGGAAGGGGAGCTTAGCGACGGAGATGACGCGCGTCCGGAGGAAACTGAGCCAAGGCCGGTGTGTCGTTTTTATAGTCGCGGACAATGTACATGGGGTGTTAGCTGCAGATTTTTACATCCGGGAGTGACCGACAAAGGTAACTACACTATGTTCGATATGGTGAGGCCTATGGCGTATCCACCGCACGCTGCCGCGCCACACGAGTATAGATCACACATCGACAGACCAAGTATGCGACCGTCGGTACCAGGTTACGGTGCTCCCACGCATGCACCTAAGGTGGAGGAGCCAGCTGAGTCTGCCTGGGAACGCGGTCTGCGTCATGCCAAGGAAGTAAGTTACTCTTGTATATGGTATATTCTGTGCACGTTGTTTATAATACTTAATAAGCAGTTTTCAACCTGAAATTTTACATATAATCAAGTTTCAAAAGAGACATTTTTTCCCCCGATTATTTAGATGATGCGTAAAGCGAATAAACGCAAAGAATCTGATATGGATTTCGAAGAGAAGAAAATGAACTTGAGTTTGGGACAGGATGAATTGGACAGGGAGGCTGGATATTATGTTAGAGCAGCTAGTCCGGAGCCACCGGTCGAGAGATGGCCGTCATCAAGAGAAGTGCCACGCAGAGTATCGTCCTCTCGACTTACACCGGAAAGATATGTTGAAGAACCTGAAGGATATTATCCTCCACAAAACGATTATTACAGGTGAGACAAGACGACCGTATACGGCTAAACTTTAGTAAGAAAATGATATTGTATATTATTAGGCCTACTGAAACACTTTGCAATCGCATATCTGTTTTCCCTTTTTATTGTCAACAATCAGACGAGTGCACTACAAGGAGTCCCGCGAATATCGAGGAGAGCGTTTCGATTATCATGCGGTTCCTCGTGGTGCGCAATCAGCTTCTCCGCCACCGCACAACCGTGATCGCGAGAGGGAGCGAGATCGTGAGCGCGAGAGGGAGCGCGATTATTACGAAAAGTACGAGAGGAAACACAAACGACCGTCGCGGGAGGTTATTGTGGAACGTATCCCTCCGACGAAGCCCTGGCGAGAGGAAGAGCCACCTCCTGCTGAGAGAAGTAGAGGTGACGAATGGGCGGACCCGTGGATGCGACGCAAGTCACCGACGAGCACTGTACGCCGCAACACATCGTCCCGCCGACAGTCCCGTCGTCAGTCTTATTCCTCCGGATCTTCATATTCTTCAACGAGGTATTATTATTGTGTTTGCATGCAGTTGATCATACAGAAGATGTACAAAAGAACGCTCTATATACAAAAATTCTCAGATCTGAAGATGACTTGTCGAGAATACATTCAATAATCCTCACGCGAAGAGAAAAAGAAAATAAAAATGTGTGGTACACACATCGGCCGAGCATTGCGTTTCTTTTCTTTTAATTGTTCATCGTGTTATTTTGTTATATATAGAAACGTATAAGAGTGTCGTCTTTTTAGTTCTAGCCGTAGCTCCAGTCGTTCTAGCTACAGTTCTTACGACTCCCTATCCAGGTCTCGCTCACCCTCTCCCCCGTCTAGAACCCGTTCTGCTGGCAAAAGCAAGTCCACCGTTATCATTTCACCACCTTCGAATCCTCCGACTGTTACTGCAGCCACGCCTCAACGAGGTGCCATGTTAATGAATCCACCCGCTCCTTCTCCCCGTCCACCCAAGGGTTCCATCTCCCCAACGACGGGTACGCTGCATCGACGAGCCGGACTGAACCCACCTGCTCCGAGTCCGCTCTCGACTCATCGCCACCATGAGAAAGCAAGGGAGCAAAAGGCTGCTATAGCCGCGGCTGCTGTGGCTAAAATCATTAAAAGTCGTTCTAGATCTAGGTACAAAAAGATTACTTTTTTAAATATCAAGTAATTAAACTAAAATCCTATATGAATATAAGATTTTAAAAAATTTCTATTTTTTTATTATGAATATAACAAAGTTAATATTATAAATTCGCTTGATTAATAAATCTAATTTTATAAGGTGCCTCTTGACTTGTATTGCATTTAAGTTGCTATTAATATTGAATAAATACAAAGAAAAAGAAGGAAAAAAATATATTTCAGATCGTCTCACAGTAGTTCGGGATCGGAAAGCAGCGGAAGCAGCAGTGACTCGAGCGAATCGAGTTACTCATCATCTTCCAGCGAAGCACGTAGAAGGAAGGGTTCGACGCCGCCGATACCGCGCAAAGATTCTAAAAGCATCGATGCGTTAAAGCTGAGCGGTGCAAAGCAGCAGATTAAGTTAACACTGAAGCCCACGAGCAACGCTACAGCGGTAAAAAAGATCGATCGTAGTGCAATTATGGCAGGTAAAAAACGGCCTATCGAGTCACCGCCGTTGATCGACAGCAAAGCGCAAGTGGCCGCAGCGGCGGCCAAAGCCGCCAAGAAGGCGAGCTCACGACGCGAAGAATTGTTGAAACAGCTAAAGGCTGTAGAAGATGCGATTGCGCGTAAAAGATCGAAGGTTTAAAATTGATTTGACATTAACAACGTGCGCTCCTCGTGAATAGAGATTAAATACAGTAACAAATATCGATCGTATATGTATGATAATCGAATAAAAACGATTAATATAAATTCCGATATAACATAAATATACCGATATACGTATAACTTTCCAATAAAATTAACAAATTATCAAATATTAAATTTGCTTTTTGTATTTTGCGAAAAGATGTACATGTAAACATTAGCATATATACATTTAGATATAATTATAAAGTTCCAAATTTATGTTTATTTAAATTTATTAAATATACGATACAAATATAAATGATTATGTTATTAAATGATTTATTATTAAATAATTGATTTATCATTAAAAAAATTATAAAATGATTTTATTATATTGACATTTAATAATATAATTGCAATATCAAGATAATATTAAAAATCGTATATACCAGATTTTATGAAAATTAATTATATCGATTTAATGTAGTAGGTTTAATTTAAGATTTTTTAAGAGAAAATAGAAATATATATACACTATGTCGATATACAGTTGTTATTGAAATTACTGCAGTATTCAATCTCTGTTCACAAGTGCGAATAAATACGTATATGTATTAAATGTTATCTAAGTACATTGTATAATTATTTGCCATCACCATCACAACATAACGAAATATGTGAGGCCTGATAGATTGTGATGGTATGTATAAGCAAAAATATGTTCTTCTTTTTACAATATAGGGTTAAGCCCATTATATATATATTTTTTTCCACTAGACCTCTCTTTTTCTTAGATAGGCGCTTAAACATAATAATTCGTACTGTACAGTCTGCCCATGATTTTGTCTTAGTAACATTTGAGTGATTATTTTTAATGTAAAATGTAAAACATAAGAAATACATAATATACACACCAAAAAAGTGTGACATCTTATATCTTTAATGCATAATTAATTATATCTAATGGTAGAATCAATTGAATTCCATTGACACATATGCGCGCAAGGAGTCACAACGAGTTATGAATTTTCTAAAACAGAAACCAGTGTGAAGTGATATTAACTGATGTAAATTGTTGTATCTGTACAAATGTCTGTTTTACTTTATTATAGCATCAAATTATTAAACACCGTAGAGTGAATTTCTCGAAGATCTCTATGTTGCCAAATGTGAGAATTATTCTGCAACTGTATTTGTAGTACAAAATTATTCAGAAATATATGATGTTACTACTTTTCATTAATGGACAAGAAAGTCAATTTGTAAGAAAATGATGAAATTTATTACAAGAAATTTGACAAATTATGTACTTATTTTGTTATCACGATACACTACAACTTTCTTTTGAAAAGTACAATTATCTTTCATGAATATGGACAACGTCTTTATAATTGCTAAATTAGAAATATTTTCAATAAAAATGATTAGTAGTGGCCTGCGATATTAGATGATCTGATAATGGGGAAGATACTTTCACAAATAAAGAGAAAAAAATTTAGAACATAATATATACTCTTAAATGCATTGATTGTACTACGCACGAGGAAGAAAGATTTCATAATGAGAACTATATATATTTTGTACGTTCCTTCCATAAAAATATAGCATGGTGTATAAACGTTAATTTCATGTCGTAATCTGTTAACTTAAGAAAAATGGACGCTTTGTTAATAAAAGTCTTTATTAAATTAAGTACAAAACAGAATTCAGAAGCGTTACCGAAAACACCGATTTTAAATTCTAAATAAATATATAAATAAATGTGTCTTTTTTTACAACAATCCAACAACCAACTGAAAAAACAGGCATACATCCTGTTCACTATCCTATAAATTATAAATAATTTAAAGAAGTTATAAGCACGAAGCATGCGCTGCTTTGTTTAAGCAAACCTGATTACCCAGGATGCACTACATCCCGGAAGATCCCATTGCATATATCGAGTGTCTAAAATTACTTGCATGTAGAAAGTCAAAGGAAGACGTCTACATGTATCCTTTAAACTAAACAAAAATTGTACTTTATATAGTTCTTGCATTTTCGATTCGATTTATACTCAAACATAAGGGAATAATATATTCGAATACTTGTTTAAATATCATAATATTTATCAAATATAAATATATATATGCTACATTTTACATTCCTCTTTACAGTACAGTATTTCAATTTAAATATCGAGAAATCTTACACTCGAATCGACCTTTATACTCGAACATAAGAGAGCTCTATATTCGGATGCAGGTATATATAAATGTATTATGTACTTTAAGTATTATATAATATATATAATAATTTAAATATTGTATATAATAAATAATTTGTAAATATATATAATATATATTATATAATATATATATTAAATATACTGTACATACATTCTATGTCCCCCTCAGTATTGCGACTTTCAATTCAAGTACTGAGAAATGAAAATTTCGTGAATATAAGGCATTACAAGTGTGTTATCCAGATGTTAATATAGTTCTGATATGAAAGCGATTCGACGAGGATGACACATTTCTACCCTCTCGAGGTAGACACATCGAGATCCGTTTGCCTGTGCGACGACGGACTCGGTTCCGTGCTTCCGGTCTCCTGTGGCGTTCTGATTGGCATTCCCATGAACCTCGGCTGATTGGTGCCGTTCAACGTGCTGCGTCTCGTCCTGGCGCTGCTGAAGTCTGGACTCGCCTTTACCTCGTTGTACTTGAAGAGGCCGTCACCCGGTGCCGGCAAGCCGACCCTCGGCAGTTTGTACCACCACCGATACGTGACGTACCAGGTGATGACCGCGGCCACGCCACCCAGGAATTTCTCGATCATGATGTGGTAGTAGAGCACGGTCGACACCAGCATGACGTCCCACAGCAGCTGCTGCACCGTCATCGCGACGAAGAGACCGCGTAGGTATGGCGTGAGCGCTCGGTGAGCCTTCTTCAGGAACTCGAGATCACCGTCGGAAAGATTTCGCAGCGGGCCGGTGCTAATCTCTGTAGGCACGGTTCGCGTGTGCTCCTCCCGCATTATCAGATCCTTGATGCTCTCCCATCCCACGAAGGAGGAGGCCTCCTCGGCGAGGATCAGGCTCGAGTAGATCAAGATGAACGTGTGCCCGGATATGTCGAGGCCGCTCCAGAACCTACCCGACTGCAGGCACTTGGCCTTGGATTGCATCTGAACGTCGCGAGTACCCAGGCATCGGCCGTAGGTGGTCTCGATGTAATTGAACAGCTTCGTCCAGACGAACCAGGCGACGGTGGCGAGTAGGATGCGGGCCACGTGCCTGAACAGGATCGGCCGACGGCCGCAGCCGAGCGTGTGCGCCGACAGGACGACCCAGGGCACGATCACCGATAGCAGCCAGCCCCAGCCCCACTTGACGAAGTACTGGTTCAGGGCGTTGTCGGACCTGGAGAAGTAGGTGCGTGGCATCGCGATGAAGTCCGCGATCAGGGAAATGGTGAATATTGTACCGCCGTAGATGGCCACTTTGAGCCCGGTGTCGAACAGCAGCGACTTCTTGCACACGTGCAGCAGCATGGTAACCAGGATCAGACCGATCGAGCTCGGCGCCGCGGTCGGCCGGGTGCCGCCACGGTCCTCCTGTTGCGCGCCGCTCGGCCGAAAGTTCATCCGGCTGGAGCGCACCCCGCCGCCGATGGAATAGTTGGCCGCGCCGGGATTCCCGGACGACGTGTGGATGCTGCGTCGCTTACCTGTTGCCATCGCGTCTCGAATGCGCTCGTAATAGTCGGTCACTAGGCGGTCGACGTCACCCCAGGACCTGGGGCCTAGTACCATTACATTGGACTAACCTCTTTAGAGGTGAGGAACACCCAACCACGTTTTTGCTCCACGGCGTCGCCAGCGCGGGACCGACTGTTACGAGTGTCCAGTGGTGTCCAGCTGGTTTTCCAATTGTTACGACTCACGACCTCGAGTAATCTGCTCCGTCACCATTGACTTTCCCCCCCACCTCCTTCGCATCGTTACGCGTGCCGTGGGGATGCTCTTTACTCCCAAATTCCCAATCCCAGTACGAGTTCTTTGCTCTTCGCAAGCGGTCGTAAGGCCGATATTCATACAGTCGGTTTCTCATATTCAAGACCGTCTGAAACGCAATCTAGGTCGTTAACCAATCACAGAGATTCGTATGTCCTTGGCAGAATAAGAACGTCGATTGAAGAAATTATTAACATGGTTTTAAAGCACAATTGAAAAGGCTCTATGAGTCATTAATTTAATTATTTTTTACCACCACCGGAAGTAAATTAAACAAAGTTTTTATATGGAATTGTATTTCGTATAGTGTTAAAAAAATTGTGTTATTCAGATAATTTTAATTTTAATTTTAATTTTTATTTTTATTTTAGTATAATTATCTAATATAGTACAAAATATTTTTGATTCTAATAACGTAGAAAATAATTTACTATGATTTTTAAAAAGTACTAAAAAATCTGCAATAAAAAATGTTAACTTATATGATTTTTTAATATTTTAATACATCTGGGTTAAAGATTCATAGGCTATAAAAGAGATTAATATTTTACTTTGTGGTGACACTTTTTTTTGTTAAATAAAATTCTGGCTAAAATTCTAGTCAAATAGTCAAAATAATAAATAAATTACAATTACAATTAATACAAGTGCGATTTAAATCGCGATTAAATGTTGGCGATAAAAATCGCAAAATCACACAACTCTACTTGCTGACGCGTCCGCGAGACACTGGCGCTGCCGCTGCCTCTTCCGTCGGCACGAGTCTCTCTCGTCTCCGCGTACTCCACGGTCGGTCCGTTCCGACGGGGAACGGACGAAGGTAGAAGTGGGGGGAGGGGGGGGGGGGACAAACGCGCCGTGACATACGCCGGGGACGCGGAGCGGAGCGTTTGTGCGAACGATCGTGGATCAGAGAGCCGTTGGAGTTGGTTGGTTCGCGGCTCACCAGTTGGAATCCGGGAGTGCCGCTGAAGGAGGCTGAGGAAGGCGGAGGCGCCGCTCACGACTCGCAAAGAGGGATCAAGCGATTAACGCGGAAAAGGCGAGCGGAGTTGCCGGGGAGAGAGAGAGAGAGAAAGAGAGAGAGAGAGAGGAGCAGTAACAGGTGGAACAGGTAACCACAAAGTTCGGGAGTCTCTGGCGCGACGCGCGATCGAGTGGCGCCCGCGAATCGTCGCCACCCCCTCCCCCCGTTCTCTTCCTTCCTTCGTGTCCACGGCACGATGATCCGGATGATCACCCGTGGTGGTCGTGGAGTCGGAGCGACCGACGCTTCCCCGCAAAGCGACGCGACGCGCAGCCAGTCGATAGAGCCGCCGCTAATTCGATGGACGCTTAGACGGACGGCCCCGCGCCGCTCCGCTCCGCTCGGAGCGCGGGAGAGCGGCGCGCGGAGAGGGCGTAGCTCGGGCCGCGGGCGATAATGAATGGGAGATCGCGGTTGACAGCTTTCCACGGCCGAGAGAGGATCTACGAGGAAACGAGGACGGTTGACACGGGAAATTTCTTCCCCCTCTCCTATCTCCCTTGTCCCTTACCTGCATCCTACCCCCCCTCCCCCCGCGCGAGTGAAAAAGGCGCCCGTGACGTTTTTACTCATTTGTTTACGCTACACTTTTCGGCCGTTCGATCGCATTCGGGGAAACTTCGTTACGCACGCCCGTGCACGCGTGACGCATCCAGTGATTAACGTGGGTGTGTAATCGAGTTTTGTACGAAAATTTCCGGCTTTTTTTATTCCGGGAGTTTTATTTGAAATATTGATATTCTTGGGTGAGATTAGATAAATTTTTTAAGCTTTGAAACGAAATTATTTTATTATCTTATCTTTTATTGTTCGTTTATCATTCAAAAAGGTCACTCGAGCTTTGAATATTAAATTTCAGAACGTTCAAAGAAGAAATGATATTTAAGCTAAGTAGCGTGTAACCATTTGTCCGCGATATAACTAAAGGTATAAGAATACGAAGCGTAATTGTCAATTTAGAACAATGTACTGTCTTTCATCGTCACTTTTTTAAAATAAAAAACTGGCGAATCACACGAAAATCTGCATAGATGCGTATGCTATATTTATTGTTGATCGGTTGTCGACGTTTTACATTATTAAAAAATGAAGGAAATGAGGAAAGGAACACTTAATTTTGTCGGAGAGAGAGAATTTAATTTCAAAGTGCAAAACTTCAAAAATTCTATGAAAATTCAAGGCTAGAAAAAGTTCCCTGAAATTTCCGCATTTTTGCGACATTACACACTCTGTTAACATGAGATAATCTTTGCAGGAGGACATTGAATATTAATCCGTGAGATAATCCCATTAATCACGCGATAATTCTCGAAAGCTTCCTCTTTTCGAAGAGGAAGTTAAAAATCTAGGTTTTATATTACATATTTACTCCTCACAATAAAATTATTATTATTATTATTAAACTTAAAATTAATTTTCGAAATTTCTTAGAGTGAAAATACCGCCACTACAATTTTTCGAGTAATTTTCCATTTTATAAGAATTAAAATTCACTCTAATAGAGTGAATTTTCTATTCCAATAAGAATTATTTTTCGAGTGATTTTTCACTCCAACAAAAGTTAAAAATTCATTCTATTAGAGTGAATTTTAACTCTTATCGAGTGGAAAATCACTCGAAAAAATTTAGTGGCAGTATTTTCACTCTAAGAAATTTATAGGGAAGGGGATCTATTATGTCTCGTACAAATTTGAAGAAAATAGTAGAAATTATTAGAATTTATTAGAATATAGAATTTATAATTCTATCAACACTTAATGAATTTGCTTTTGTGATTTTCACCAAGTTGTGATGATGCACAACTGAGCCGACTGAAAATAGAGAACCAATCTTAAGTTATAGCGACCGTAATTTTGACTGGCCAATCCAATATCAATTACAATCTCTGATTACTTTAAATGACAATTCCAAGAATCCGTCCGGTACAACGAGATGATCGCATCTTGAGATTACACGTGCAATAAAATGATCGGACTCCGATATAAAATGAACACTTCTTCGCTCCTAAAGCCGCGACAAGCCCGATAAGTGAACCGAATCTCCTTGTAGATCGATTTTACAATTCCGGGAAGTCGATTACAATGTCCCCACGCGGCGACGTCGGCACGTGTCGCTGTGGAAACGGGAGCAGAGATCCTTGGAGATCGATCCTCCGAGAACCGCCAGGAGCGTTCGTCGGCGCCGTTAGATTCATGTTTCCTGTATCTCTCCCGTTGCGATAACAATGTCAGTCCTCCACCTACGCGCGTGCATTCTATCATTCCCGCGGCACCCACCCGGTGGTTTCTTGTTTCTCTTGTTTCAGCCGCGAAACAAGACGTGGTCTCCGGTGATCGGCGGTTCTCGCACCCACGGCATAAATCCCGTTTAACTTAATCATCGATTGGCCTTCTCTGTGATACTCATGCGACTTGTGGTTACTTCTCTCAGGATAAATTAATTTTAATCTCATAGATCATACAATTTAACTTTGTTTTTGAAATTCTTATACCGAGGAAAGGATCGAGATATTAATAGGTAAATGTTAATTGTTGTGTTTTCCTTCAATATTTATTGGAAAAGAAATGATTGGGATAAAATGTACACGCAGAAAGATATTTATTCTACTGCCGAGAAAAGCGATTATTCAATTTACTTTTTTTCTTCTAATAAGTAATGGATATCTTCAATAAAGAATATTTTCTCTCTTGATAATAGTTTTAAAATATACTGATCACAAATTTTAGAAAAATTCATTATTATGTACTTGAAGAAAGAATTTATACTTTCTTGAAGAATATTATAAAAATGAAGAAAAATCAAAGTAATGAGTAAATCAAATTTTTATTTTAACTTAATATTTTTAATTGAAGTATTAAATTATTAGGATTTAGAATAGATTTTTAATAAATTTATCATTTTTGAAGAATTTATGATAGACTTGCGAATATATAAATTTATGAATTATTTAAAATAAGTAATAGTTAATAGTTTAATTCAAGTACACATTTTTCTGTGTGCACACAGAAATTTATTTTTAAGTAAATTATTTGTTTCAAGTAAATGACGAGTATATTTTAGCACTGTTCATCAAGAAAATATTTTTTGCAAAGACAACCTTTAGTTAAAAGAAAAAAACTAAAAAATGAGAAACTGCTTTTCTTAGCATAAATTTTTCCATCAGTACATTTTTATGAATTATTTCATGTTTCATTAATTAGTTCATTTGTTAGGAATATCAATTTATTTCGCCGAATTTAAATAAAGATTTATTTTAGTGGAATAAATTTACATCTCATAAATAAATTTCTCATGTACTTGTTTTCAATGTAAAAATGGAAAAAGATAAAAAGTAAGATCGACGGAGGTTAAAGTTATTCTACGTTGGTAGAAATTGATGTTAGAAGTTGCTCATGTATCTAAATTGTTTAAGTCTGGATGATTTGCCGCTTGGTTAGAGTAATTTTTTTTCACACGCAAGAAATCCGGTTATGGAGAGTCGAGTCGCAGATACAAGGAATTATACAGTTAGAGGTTTCATCGTAAGCGATTCTCTCGATTCAGAATTGATCGCCATTTCCGTCATAAGACCGGATTGCCGCTGGATAAAGCGCGCTGTAATTTTATCCCGATGACGGCAAAAAAAGAACTTGCGTTACGCTTGTGACGCATGAATAATAATATTAGCGGGATTCATCGATGAAATATGAAATATAGAATTCGAATGTACGAGACTTTAAACCAGAAGCAAATTGTGAGAGATTTAACTTAAAGGGTGGCATGTTAGCAGCCCCCCAAAACCGTGATTTTTTTGAATTTTTTAAGAAAAACCTATCGGACTTTTGAGTATACTTTTGTTTTATTTAACAGATCAGTTATTAAAAAATTTATTCTAATTTTTTTATGTACAAATAGTTAAAAATGGAAGAATACCTATATTTGCTCGGAAGTTTTTTAAGTGATGTACAGCGCACATGATAATTCGAGATAGGTTTATCTGAAAACTTCTTAGTATACCATTTTTTTGTGTTTAAACGAAAGAATTTAAAACAAAATCAATTTTTACAAGGTGTAAAAAAAAACGAGATTTTTTGTTGTGCGCATTTCTCGTTTTTTGTTAATAAAGAAAAGAATTTCATTAAAAAAAATATTTTTCGTTCAAGTACTAGCTAATAATATGTAAATTAATTAAGTACTTAAAATTTTAAATTAATCGATGTAGTTTTTAGGATATAATTGCTCAATTTACCCTCTATCAGGGTAGATCGAACGAAGATAAACAGAGGGCCGAAAGACGCGGCGGAGATTACAATCCTCTTTCCTTCTCGAAGATACTATCGGGTTAAAGACCGCGTTAGAGACTCCTAGTAAAAGTTAAAATTTACTTTTATAGAGTAAACTTTAACTTTTATCAGAGCGGAAAACCACTAAAAAAATGTGATAGCAATATTTCCACTTTATGATATTTAAAGTGTACTTTAAGAAACTGCAAAGACCCAAAAATCGTTTTTTTTTACCTTTACAATCAAGCATGACCCCTTAATTGTACTACGTGCTAAAGATTGAAAATAAAAAAACATAATTTTTAGATTTATTGTCACATATTATAACATGTTTTAATTTTATATAAAAAATGTTTTTTATAATGTTCATATAAGCTTATCATCTATTTAACTCATTATCAGTACTAAAAAAATATATCTATGATATATCAAATTTAAAATATTAGGTGCGCAACTTAATTCACGTCTTTTTTATAAAAAGTATATATAAACACTTAACCCGAAAAGAGTCATAGGCCATTTTATACCCAAACTGTGAGAGAAAGGTAGTCACAATATTTATTTAAAAAATAGAAAAGGAAATAAAATATATAATTACAATTTACACACATTACATAATTGCAATTTACATGTCTTCGTTATGTGCCTTTGTTAATTTTGATAGCTTAACTGTAATTTATTCGACATTGCGACATTTTTAAATGAACACATGAGAAAACTTTACAGGCAGTCAAAAGTAAAAACGTGATACAATATCCATAATATTGTGTTATTTCGAATAGTATAATATACGCACATAAACTACAGTAAATATCGATTAGCTTTGAAAATAATTACAAGAAGAAATTATTAAGCAATTATTGAAGAAATTATAGCCATTGGCCGTCCTACCCTAATTTACTCTACAGAATTCAATAAATTCTCAAAACCAATTTTACGTATGTGCGTCAAGCTTAAAGCTGTATTTAAAAAATTGTCACTTTAATATAATTGTCACTTAATATAAGATACTAACGATACATTAATATTTGTTCTATAATTTCATATTAACGACAAAAGATTCGTGCCTAGGGACACAAGCGCGTCGTATGCACTCGATAAAAACGCGCTGCACGAATTTCATCATATAAGCGGTTTCTCGTCCCATCCGCCGCGTCGTGGGAGGCTCCGGCGACTCGCACGTGGTGTTGCACGGCCGCGCTGTCGCGTTCGCCGCGAACTGTCACCGTCTATTTCCAGAGGCCGGGATGACCTCACGCTGCGAGATTAAGTAATTCCCGCGGCACGCGTCTCCGGTGACATAACGAACAGGACGCCGCGGTCTCTAACCCGAGAGCATCTGCGAGAAGGAGAGAGAGAGAGTATCGTGATCTCTCTGTTCTCCGTTTAATGATTTTCGTTCGGGTCATATCCGCGGAAGGAGAGAATCGAGCGATTCCGGCTACAACCCTTTGACATGGAAATTTCAAGGGAGGGGAAGGGAGAAGAGGAATTTCGGGATCACCAGACGCGCGCGATTGATTATTTCGCGCGTTGCATTATCGCCGACGCAAAACAACGCGTTTACGCCTTTTACGCCTGCACGATAGCACGCTCTGGTAATCGATCCGCGTTTTCATTCTCCTCGTTCGTCCCTCGGCGTCTCTCTCGATCGCGGCGCATATCTCCGGCGCGTCCTCCTTCCCTATCCCCCCCCCCCTCGCTCCCCCTTCACCGCCGCGCGCGATCTCACGGAGGACATTAATTGAGCGTTAATTGCGGGAAGCGCGGAAGAATCACGTATTCGGGCGGAGCGTGCGCGTGTCCTTCGTGTACGCGGGTCGATCGATGCCCGACGAGTCCTGCTGAAACATTCAGATCTCCGTGATTTATAATTATTATGTAATAGCATTAACTTAACGGAGCTCAACTGATCAATAAAGTAAAAGCGTGGAAAGAGGAAGCTGAACTCTCTAAATTTCCTAGAGTGAAACATTACTCTAAAAGAGTGAAAATCGAACATATCTAAAGTTCGAGTGATTTGTCACTCTAATTAGAGTAAATAAAAATTCACTCTTATAGAGGGCATTTTCATTCTGATTAGAGTGACAAATCACTCGAACTTAAATATGTTCGATTTTCACTCTTTTAGAGTAATGTTTCACTCTAGGAAATTTAGAGAGAAGATATAAAGCAAATGCGCTCTCTACTCTATTGTTGTGAGGAGAGAGTTACGTATAAAAATTTGTTTTATAATTAGAATAATACGAAGGAAATAAGAAGAAATTTAAATACTACATCGAGAAATATATATGAGGAATGTAACAGGATAAAATAAAATAATATGCAATCAAGTAATGTGATAATGTATATTATTACTTACGCAAGAATTTAATATCTGGTGCGGGCGCGGTGCGTGTAATTAACGCGCAAGATTTGAGAGCAAGTGTTTACGGTGCGGTGACCGGCCGCGCCGGTTTATCACACAAGTTATCACAAGTGGATACCCAAGCAATAATTCCCCGGGAGAAAGGAAGTCGATCATGAATCGACTGGATGCGACAGTTACACGAAGGCACGCGGGACACGATACACAGTGCGTGCGTTAAATTTATGTATAACCGGACGGCAAGCTGTGCGTTTGGATTATACAATCGATAGCGCTGGATATGACAGTAAATATCAGAGCGTGTGCTATTTTCTCCGGCATCCGCGCGGGAGCATCTCCGACGCAGAAGTTGCATATTGCACGCACGTCCCTCGGATGTTTTTCTTTTTTCCCGAAGAAAATAATTTTGCAATCTCAGAAAGTGAATCGTTCTCACCCGCGCGGTCTTTATCCCCTTCTCGGGTTCAAATATTTTTACCTGGCGATCGATACGTTTGCTCGCACTCATCTATATTTATGTAATTCCCTAATTACCTAATGAAATCATCAGCAGGATAAAGACTCGCGAGAGACGCTTACTTTAACCCCAGAGTGCCACTCATATTTTTTTGACGTTAATATTACTCCGGGTGAAAATTCAACCATATAATTAAGAACCTTTAGCTTTTTTCTACTTTATGAACTGCAAGGTAGTAATTAAAGTAATTGAACCAACACTATACTGACAGAAAAGGATGCTTGATTCAAATACATATTTATTTGAATAGTACTAATAACATATTTTATAAAAAAAAATGAATAATATTTATTTCAAATGAGCAATATTTTCTAAATTATAGAAAGTATTACTTGTTTTAAATAAATATTATTGATTTTCTATAAAATATATTATTAGTACCATTCGAATAAATATTTATTTGAATTAAGCATTCTTTTCTGTCAGTGTATTTTAACGTAGAAAAATTTGGCTAAATATTATCTCAACGGCGAGAATTGCACTAAACTCGAACCGTCATCTGGATGAAAACTCACCTGCAGAAGCATTCCGAGATCAAATGCGCTTCCTTTATAAAAATGTAATACTGAACATTATTAAATTGGCCAGTAATTAATACTTACTCTAACTATTAAGAGCATCGCCGTTAGTATTTTTAATATTCAACATAAGTAATAATTTCTGACCGGTTTAATAGTATTACGTTTTTTTTTTTATAAGGGTAGCTCTAGCGCGCGTGTTTGAGAAAATCTACTACCGCGTCGGGTGGCGATCTTTATTCTAAGGTCCATCTCTTCCTCATCCCCCTCGTTCGCGCGGCTCGGTCGATGCTCGGTCGACCGTTCCGCTTGAGACGCGCCCTCACGAAGAATCACCACCGTCATCCTCGCGCGCGTGTGGATCGGATCAGGTGGCGGCGCGGCGACAAGGCAGACGACAGATATCGCGGCATTGCGTTAACTATCACTCACGTGTCTGTCGTTGTTACAGTTTCAAAGTAACCGGACACGATGGATCAAGGCTTCCCGGGGCAGCACACCACCACGACCACCGTGACGACCACCACCACGACGACTCAGCCGAATATACGGTTCGATCCGTCATACGTGAGGACGTTGCCGGGCATGCTGAAGGTCGTACAAGTGGTGAGTGCTACGGCACACGTGTCCTTCACTTTACTACAACTCTGTAGTAGTCTCGTCACTGCGATGCGCGAGAATCTGCTTATGATGTTTAATAATCGCTTTGTAAAGTATCTATAAGAGTCTCCGGTTAATAATTCTCCAAATCTCGTAGAGTGAAACTTTCTCTCTAATAAAATGAAATTTTTTTGTCTACGAGATTTAGAGATAAGAGATTGTGAATCATCCCTTGTAGAAATGTATTATTAACACTAGGCGATATATTAAATTGGGCAGTAATTATTACTTATTTGGAGCATTAAAGGTACCAACAATCTTTTAATACTTAAAATGAGTATTGAAATAATAATATTGAATATTAGCTAATTTAATACTGTGCAATATTACATTCTTATAAGGGATAAATTAATTAGAATCCACGGTTACAACGTGAAAGACTGCTAGACTGCACTATACAGATCTTTTACATTTGAGTCTTTGAGATTAAAGTTAAAAGTGTGCACATTAATTAAGGGTAAGAACATTAATTAAGGGTAAGAACATTAATTAAGCGAAATATTAGCAAAGAACTAAAGAATCTATTTAAATAGAATAAGGCTGTGGAGCTTGGCTCGCTAAATGTAGGCATTGTGTATACAAAACGTACGCTCGTCTACCGTGAATAAAGATTACCGGCGGGCCGGTTGTAAAGGCGTCCGGGTTACGTCATTGGGCTATAATGGATTTTTAAATCTCTCACGACGGTCGCAAGAACCGCCGCGTGGCTTTCTATTTGTGCACAATGCGTGCTTCGCTCATCGCTGCGCGACGGAAAATGTTCATGAATGATAATCGCCGTCTTCTTTCAGGTGCTAAATCTCCTGGGATTTATATGCATAACGACGTCGACTCTTAGCAGCCACAGCCGGGGAGGATGGTTCAATACCGTGGCCATGGGCGGCTTCTGGTTCACGGGGATCCTGCTCGTCCTCTATCTGTTCCACATTGTGGAAAAGTTTGCCAGGATCCCTTGGATTAAAATCGTAAGTCTCTCTCTCTATCGCGCACGCGCGCTAATCGGTTGTCTCCTGGCCGCGAGATCTTTTATCTCGATTGTGCCTAAAATAAATGCAAATAAGAGTAAGTATAGAGAACAAGTCGATAACACAACTGGAATATATGAATGCGGATACACGCGTGTAATAAGAGCAGGGAGTGAAAGCCCACTAGAAAGTTTCCACGCGCGTAGAAATGTAAAAAAAATCGAAGTCGCCGCTACTCGACTTTTGTCGCTCAACGAGTGAACGATCAATCGCGTACGACGTAACGGGGGCGGTCGATGCTGGACCGAAGATCGTTCGTAATCAGGTTGACCTTTTTAGAATGCCGGGGCGTTACGTGGCATTACGTAGGTACGTCACTCCTGTAATGTCGCATAACATCTCGCACCGGCAAATTGCACGTTTTACGAACTCTGCCGCACCTAAACTCAATTTTTACCACTCCATCAGTTGAAAATGCTCCGCGTGTATGATTTCAGGAATTCGTATTCTGCACCATATGGACCATTTTCTATCTGTTGGCCGCTTCCCTCGCAGCCGACTATGCGCGTGCCTCGGAGGCTTTCGGTGTTGCTGCGGTAAGAATTCCTTTGTGTATACAGAACAAAAGTTCACTCTTGTTTTGAGACTGCCTTTATTTTTGAAACGTTAAATATTGAAATAAGATTATATAGTGAACAAACACGTAATTTGCTTACATGAAGAATTAATTTTGCATAATTTTATCAAGGAAAATATATTCTTATTATTCAACAATAATTTTTATGAGTTGAGAGGAAAAATGTATCGGATACAAAATAAAGAATAATATTTTCAAGAATTAGAAGTTTTTAATACTACTATTATCAAAACAGTCATATTATACTCTTTAGATGAGTATTATAATATTAAAATAAAAATATAATATTTTGCTAAATTTCAAGATTATCAAATTCTTTAGAGAAGATGAAATTATATATAAGTAAGATTGTCATTTTTTAATATCAAAATATAATTTTTTACCTATGTATAAACAGATTTAGATGCAATATATTAGTTTTATTTAGTACTGTTTCTTCTGTGTATCGTTACACATTGGAATTTTCGTGGGCAAATAACAATATTTAAAAATATAAACCTTGCAGTTTTTTAAGTTTTTTGCCGATTAAAAAGCTTTTTTTTTAAATATATTAATTCTTAAGTTAAACTGATATGTTTTTTGATGTTTAATACCGAGATCTATCTACAGTTCTTTGGATTTTGCGCAATGGTGGTGTACGGCTACGATGCTTGGCTGAAGTTTAAAGCGGCGAAGAGCGGAGCATTGGCGCAGGGCCAGAGCACGCCGAAACAAACGTCCGCTGTCACCAGTCCGGCGTATTAGATATTCAGGAGAGAAGGCCCACGACAGAATGGACCACATCGATCGATTGATCGACACATATCGTTACCTTTGTGCGGGGCCAGTCCTTTTTGTAATTCCGGCGCGTTTCTCTCGCACGTTCCTCTCACATGTGGAACGTCAATGCGGCACGCACGATGCGCGTGCATAGCGCGCGCTTGTGCGTGCGTGTACGCTCGTTTACCCACGCACGTACACTACGACTTTCTTTCCGTCACATTTTTATTTTGTACTCAGTAACAAGGCAATAATCTACACTAACGCCGTAGCGTTAACTTGTACCCTAACAAGAAAAAGAGGGCGACGCGGCCGCATGCGCGCTTTACTCCGCCGAACAACGATATTGTTAATATTTTGTAATAATGTTTGCCGCGTCTTTGCTTTCGGTCGACTGTTATTTATGCGATGATGTATGTGTACATATATATATCTATATATACGCATAACAAGTCTGTAATGTTGTTAAATCCATATCTTAAATTATTGTTGGAAGAGACGCTTAAAGAGCATCGTAGTAGTAGTAGTAAATGATGCTCGAGCGCATTTATCTACCGCAATATCGAGTGCTGTTGCGAGTGTTAGATCTATTTTAAACTTCTGGGTTCTTGTTCGCAACCGGACCGGTCAATTTTATCTTCAGCAATTGTTTTCTACGTTTCTGCTAGTGAGATTTTTTCCAGTTTCTATCCAAGAATATTTATTAAAGAATTCAAATTTTACGAGAAATAATTAAATATGAAGTAAACTTAATTAAGAGCGTTATTTCTATTCAAAATGACCATCCGATGAGAGTGCGTTTGGCCGTTTGCAAACAAGGACAGAGCATGCAAAAAAATTAAGATGCTGAGAGTTTTTCCTCTTTATCGTCGTACGTAGTCTTTGTAAACTGTCGTTTAGAATTCTTAGATTGTTCGATATTGCAAGCCCCTGATACATAGAGAGATCAAGGTGTGCAGCTACGACTATATGCAAATTGTACAGGGCGAATAGATAATGAAAAGATAACATAGCATCATCACGTATACACATACAAATAATAAATGTATTATTTGACTCGCGACGAACATATCTGCCACATTCGTCATCAGATCATCATATCGCGTTACTCGTTACGCGAAATATCGCGAGATTTTCTCTATATCACAAACGAGAATACTTTGTTACAATATACCGAATGATATACCGAAGAGTAATGCACTATACTCTCTGTTGCGACTCGCGACTAAGCTGTATATATTTATTAATTTCGTTCTCGAATCTATACAAGTACAACATCGATATGTACACAACACGGTATACACTTATATCAATGTCTAGTTAAAAGTCTGACGAGAGATCTGACGTGGATATTACTATGCATAATAATGATTGGCGAAATAAAGTCTCAACGTCGATGAATATAATCAACAAAATAAATCATTGATTGTTGTTTCTTAGACATGAACTTTGGATCGCTCGCGATCCCTTTACAATGCGGGACGGACGGATTTTGCCAAGATTTCCGTAAAATATTGCGGAATTTTCACGAATAAGAAGATCTACAAATTGTATCGAATTCTATTTATAATTTAAGTATTTCAGTGTATGTGTGCATTTTAATGTATATTTTATATATATACATTAAAATATAATATATTGCATTCTGATGTGTTGTATTCTGATTCTGCAATGTTTTTTTATATTACACATTACATTTATAAAAACTTATATCACGAATTTTCTTTATAATTTTCTTTAGAAATTTATGAATTTTTAATTTACGATAAGAATATTAGGGTACTGGCATCTCGCATAAAAGTTTTTTTTATAAATTCTGTCTATTTTCATCATCGCGTGTTGAATATTGTATGATGGATATTGATGATGAATATTGATTTAGATTAAGCCGAATTTCTCATTCCGCGCAGCGAACTATATTATTGAGATTTGCTCAATGTACTGGAGGTACAATTATTTTAAGCTGATGATGTTATTCATATTTCGGTTTATTATTTTATTTATTAAGCCTAATACACTAAATGATCTTACATGGAATTACGCGTTATTTGTATCGCTAATCTCTCGATATCTTAACTTATTTAATTCTAGTTTATCCTAAGAAACGCATGATTTTACATTTTTATGAGTTATTACGCGACAATTAAGTGCGACAAGGGCGATGGCGAATTTACGAAATGCGAGTCTCTTATTCCTTTAATTTCTGTATTGGAACTGGGGCCGACGTTGCTTTTTGCCCATTGACGAGAGATCGATGGTCTTTCCGTCCGGGAGCACCAGCTTGTTCTCTTGATAATCCACGAAACCTTCTTCCTCCTCCTCTCGTTCCTGCTCGTCGCACTTGATTCCCATCTCGTATGTATATTCGCGTCGGAGACCATCCGGATCAATGTACCCGTATTTACCGCTCGTTATGCAATCCACGCCGATTGTTTCCTCCTTGTACGATCCGTCATCGTTTTCGAAGCCCCACGTAATGGAACCGTCCGGATTGTCGTGTCGGTATCGCCTAATGATCTACAAAATATTGAAAAATCTTTCCTAAGAAAGAACCCTGCAGATTATCCTACATGGATTTATGACGCATTATGAACTCGGCGTGTTAAACCCTGCATTAGAAGACTCATACTTCGAGCCGAATACTAGAATAAAATTTATTATTTTAATATTTTAATGTGTATGTGTGTATGTATTTTAATGTATATTTTATATATATATGTGTGTGTTGCATTCTGATTCGAACTTTTTTTTTTTATTACGCGGTGTAGACACTAAATTTATATTCAGAATTCTGGTCGTCCGAGGTGACCTCAAGACTCGTTTATAAAGAGCACGTGAAAAACACCGGGCGTGTCATTTCACAAATTCGACCAGAGACCGTTGCGTAAGAGGGCGCGAACAGGTTTCGGTCTGACCGCGTTTATGAGTTATGTGACGTTATCACGGGACAAAAAGGAGCACCGCAGCCAGATGATTCCGGCTTTCACCTTTCCGATTTCAAAACTCTATCTTTTCGTACTCTCCGATTATATCAGCTATTTCGATCACGTAATTCGCGCGTTTCGTATTATTCCTGTCGATAGTAAAATTAACGAATTAGTTACATGAAACATAAGAGCTTATTTTGGCGTTGAAAGCACAAGACAGAAATTTATTCGCGCGGGAGATGCTGGACCTACCTGCGCTACCGGCTTCTTGCCGCGGATTTCGTAAGCCTGGGACGGCTTCACCGCTTTCGGCGGCGGTTTGATCGGTTGCTGGTACGTGAAGTCGTCGGCGATCTGCTTCCTCGGGGCCTTCGTGGGCTTCTGCGTCGGACGGTACTGGATAGGCGGCGGCGGCGGCGGTGTTGGACGATACTGAACGGGTGGCACCGGCAGGGTCGTGGGACTCACCCTGACGCTCGCCGGCGTCACCGTCTGGACGGGCGGACGGTACACCGGTCCCGGGATCACCGGGAGCGTTCGCGGTGGATTCGCCGCCGTGCGCGGTATCTCCTCGCTCAGGTCCTCCTCGCTGTCCCGGCCCCTGACCTCCTGGCTCTGGTCGCGCGAATCCTCATCCTCGTGGGTGGAGGACACGTCCTCCTCCTCGGGCTCCTCGTTCACCGGCTTCACATGATGCGCGAACGAAGGCGCGGTTATCGGCAGATTCGGCCGGACGGGCCGGAACGTACCGGGCGCGTCGTCTCCGCGGGGTCTGAAATTTTAGCAAACGATATTAATATATATATACTCTCTAAATTTCCTAGAGTAAAATATTACTCTAAAAGAGTGTAAATCGAACATATCTAAGTTCGAGTGATTTGTCACTCTAATTAGAATGAAAATGCATGCTGATTTTTCCTCTAATTAGAGTAAAAATTCAATCTTATAGAATGCATTTTCGTTCTAATTAGAGTGACAAATCACTCGAACTTAGATATGTTCGATTTTCACTCTTTTAGAGTAATATTTCACTCTAGGAAATTTAGCGAGTAAGTTCTTCGTTTAGCGTGTTCGCTGAATCTTGAAGTAAACGTCACTCTAAAGGTTGAGCTTTGCCACTATAGTAAAAAATCAAAATTCACTTTTATAGAGTGAAAATTGAGCTTATAACTGTTTACTCTCTAAATTTCCTAGAGTGAAAATCGAACATATCTAAGTTCGAATGATTTGTCACTCTTAGAGTGAAAATGCATGCTATAAGAGTGAATTTTTATTCTAATTAGTGACAAATCACTCGAACTTAGATATGTTCGATTTTCACTCTTTTAGAGTAATGTTTCACTCTAGGAAATTTAGAGAGTAACAAGAGATTTATAGATAGATATGTTTGTACAGTACAGAGGAATTTTTATTGGCAGTTCTCGAAGGTTTTGCTCGTCGCGTTCCTATGTCGCTATTAGATTATATCGATCGCACTTTTAAATGATAAATAGTAATATATACTTTTCCGATCGAAAATGCAGAAAGTGAAATACATGAAAATGCCAAGTCCACTTTACGCCTTACCATTTACACTGTGCACTTACATATTTACAGAGCCGCTCACGTGGAACGGTATTCGAACTTTCCTGTTTCAATTTGCAAGCCTATCCAGAAGCGATAGATCCGTATGGTTATTGCGCAATTCCGGCTATTCTCAGATACACGTCGGTAATTGCGCGCTTCCTACTTGGTGCAATGTTCGCGGACGTTGCACGAAACTTGGGGTCGTTGATTAATTAACAAACGGCGTATGCAGGTTTATTCTGCACCTCGCAGACAGATATGCGCGTCGCCCAAACTGGTTTTCCCACCTTTCCAATAGCTCAGATAGTTTGCTTACGGTCAGATTACGCAGGTGCCTCTGGTACGCGATTTATTTATATTTTTATCATAAATAAATTTTCCAGCAAGGTCGTATTAGATCTATTATCGAAAAAGAACGAAAATTTTTCGATGATTTCGCGAACTCATGTACTACTATAGATATATTAAAAGAAAACGTAAAAAGTTTGAAATTATTTTAGACCATGTACATCTAAAAATCTCTCTTTTTTTAAAATGAAATATTGCTCGAGCGCCATAAATTATCCCAGTTTTGGATTAAGAGTACAAATATTATTTGAAGGAGCTCGATCGCTTCGTATGTCATGTACGTTCTTTAAGAACAGACAAATGTAAGGAAAGAATTTTGTCAAAATTTCTTAAAGCAGATCTGAAAATCTGATCGATTAAATTCACTCAAACTCTACAAGATTGATCATCCCTAATTTTTACCAATGTAGAAATGACTTTAAAATTCACTCTTCTATCTTTTTATAATTCTCATATACACAAGTACTAGGAAAAAAGAGATAAAAAACAAGTTAAGCCATGTGTATAATTATAGACATATTACTTGAAGGAGATCGGTCGGCGAAATCGTTGATTGGGAAACGCCGGTCCGGTGCCGCCTGGTCGCGGGGGTAATCTCTGATAGCGAGTCGCTCGTATCGGGATCGGTTCCCTCGGCCCATCCTGTGCAGCGCAGAGCGCGGCAGCGCATGCCAAGAACTGAAAAGGAAAATTCCCTTAAATTGCCACAACGTCGTTCCTCGATCACAATTTTCCGGCCACGTAAACAGAAAAAAAGCAAGTGTCAAATTAACTCTTATATATTCATATGAACGCATTTATTGTTTCATATATAAGCAACAATATAATCTTCTTAGAAAAATTTGAAAATCTTGAATTTCAATAATATTATAGCCTTATTTCAATACTATAATTGTTATTTCAAAAATATATTATTTTGATAATTTTATTCTAAAAAAATTATCAAAATAATATATTTTTAATCTTCGATTTGAACATACAGTATTTTTTATCCAACATTTTTTCTTTTCCATTCAAGAAAATTATTCTTAAATAACAAGAATATTCCTTGGTTAAACTATATAAAATTTTGAAATAAATCTTTATTCAAGTAAATCTTTTTGATTTAACGCGATATAATCTCAAGATTTCCAGTTTTGAAACTGGAGATATTGTCAAAACAAGAATATTCTTTTTTTTGTGTATATAGTTCCAAAATTATGCGTTTTTAAGTAACTATGAGTAGTTTAATTAATTAAGTAAATTAATTCATCTCATCATTCTGTACATAAAAAAATATTAAGGTTCAAATATTGTAAAATTTATAGTTTACAAAATATTTTACACATTATGTCAAAATGTATCAGAGTAAAGTATAAAAAGTCTACTCTAATATTTTTACATGCAAAATAATTAGAGAAATTGCATCATACAACAAAATAATGCAATTCCATTTTTTTAAAATTACCATTACTTGTCCCTCCTCTCAGATCATGCGACTTTTGTCTGGGACATTTGACAAATCCTTAGAAATACTGAAAATACCTCTGGGCGCTTTTTACAGAAAAAATTTGCCCGCGATTTAATTAAAGACACCCCGCCACTCCGAGAATCGTCGACGATCGTAATACCCGCGGGAAAACGAGCATTGTACAGAATTAGCGATGATTGCCACGTCGCGTGTTAACGTTTTGTTACTCTCGTCGGTTCCTCGACGTACGCGATTCTCTCGGAGGAAACGGCAACGATAATGAAATTACTGGCTGTCGCGCTCTTGAAATCGCACGCTAATCATCCGCAATCCCCGTGATTTCTCCGAAGGGGAAAAAAAGAAAGAAGAAATAACGAAATCGACAGACGGCGGTCGTTAAAATAATCTCCTTCCGAGTTTTCACTGATATACATATCGTTGGGGATTCGCTGCACATACGCGCCGCAGTGCTAATAATAATAGCGATCGTTACTGAAACAAGGGGAAAAAAGAATAAGGAAGAAAAGGTTTCGGGATACCGGAACCAATAATAACCGGCGTTACGCCGGCTTGTCGTGCCGGTCTGCTCGCGTTGTAATACGTACGCAAAAATCGGGCACGCGTCTCGCGTTCGGGAGAAAAGAGAAAGTGATTCGATTCAGCCTTAAGTTGCATGGGTATACGCACAGGCATCCCGGGCATAAGTAAGTAACCCGCGCGCCTGTACCTGTTTGATCGGCGTGACATTTAAGCGACAACGACGACGACGACGACCGGCTCGGCCGGCGACGGGAAGTGCGAAAAGTAGATGTGAATACGCGTTATGCGCGTTGCGTCGAAAGGTAGAAACCGCAAATGGAAATTGAGGTAACCGTCTATCGGCCGGCCGCGCGTGTGTGTGTGTGTGTTTCACTTTCATCGCAGAATCGAATTAACTCCGTTTGCAAGTTTATTAAATAGTAATTTCTGCTTCTTTTTTCTATGCTGTAATGTAACGTAACGGGACGAGGGAAAATACGTTCCTAGATTTCTTCGGTCTGAAAAACAAAATTTTCTTACCGCGACTTTTTCTATATAGACGTACCGGAGTTTAGTTTGCTTTATTATTAATAATTAAAAATTATTTCCATTATTTGTTAAAAAAAAAAAAAAAGATCAAGATGCTCGGTTGTGCCAAGTAGCCGAAATGCAAAACAAGGTCAATGAACGAGCCACGTAAGATGTTATCTATAAATAAAAAACTTACCGGAATGCAAGTAAACTGCGGGCGCAGTTGTTTATTAACTCGCGCGCAAAAATATAAACTCGTTCGTAATTTCATAACGTCGATTAATGCGCGCTCTTAAAGTCTTTCAAATCTACCGCGGACAATTGAGAATCCGCGAAGACTTCAAGGCATAAATTTCCAGTTTACAATCCTATACGGTATGTTTTGACATTTATCTCCCTATACACTTTGCATACGTATACTCCGATTATTATTCAAATGCCTTCCGCTATCCGGAGGACCGCGCGATAACGTAAAATAAAATTCCTACCCCCCGAGCTCTAATAATACGGACGGTGGATCGCCATAAAGTCAATTTTATGGGGCACGTAAAATTATGAATATAATTTTATATCGCGGATTACAGACGCATAAAACGAGTTTCGGCCGCATCCACGTGGGAAATCCCTTCCCGAGCCGGGTGCATCCAGACCAGAAATGGTGCACCAAGCAGATTTTAACGACACGTGTGGCCACGACGTCGTTGGAATGCACGGGAGGCGGCGGCGCGAGTCGAGTCGAGTCGGCGAATTCGTTTCGGGGGCACGCGCGCACCGACTCGTTTACGCGGAATACGGCGGCGAGATAATCCGCTCCGCGGCTTTTTCCTGCAGCGGCGCTTTCACTCGGGCTCGCCCGTAGCCCGATTGACGATTTTCGGCCGTCGCGGGTGCCGAACGGAACCCGCGAACTCCCCAATGCGCGGTTCATTCTTCTTCGAGAAAGAGAGACGAAAGTCTCGGGATTTCGCGCGAGACGTCCCTTTCGTTCGATTTCGCGCGATACATATTTTTAACAAAAGAATTTGTAATCAAAATTCTAAGATAGAATTATAGAAGTGTCATAAAGGTGCTGGACTAAATCGAAAATGGTCGATTTAATTGCGCAAGGTTTCTCAATTATTTTTTAAATACGGAAGCTTGAGATGTTAACAAATTTGTTTTTTCTCAAGAGACTTTCTTTTAATATCTTCATTTAATTAAAAAAAATTTAATTCTCCAATGTATTATAGTAGTTAAATTTTTTTTTAATTAAATGAAGATATTGAAAGATAATTTTTAAAAAATATATAATATTTAGTAATATATTTTCTGGTGCGAAAAGACGTTCAATAAATGCACGTAATAAATCGATTTACCTCTTTCCAAAGTGTTAAAGAAATGATAAATTGAAATTAATTCGCAATGAGGCGAACGGACCTTCGTGATGCACATTCCCGTTCCGCGCGATAAATTGAAATTGCAACAGTCCTCCCTTTCCTCAACTTATGTCGCAAAAAAGCGATAATTATCACGCTCTGCTCGTGGTGCCATTTATTTAAATATCCGTCGCGCAGCCCGGCGACCACTCACACCGCTAAAATCTCACCGACGCCACTCGAGGGTTAAAAGATGAAAGTGATCGAAACAGGCGGAGTTAGTTATGCGCACAGTTTCGCGTGTTACGCGTTAAAAAAAAAGTACGCAAGAAGAAGAAACGACCGCCGCGGGAAGGAGAAACCTTCCGAAGACGAACAACCTGTTGTTGTTAATTATTTCATATAATATATCACGTCAAAGGATATAATTACTGTCGAACGTTATATAATTTATTTCGTGTGGCGGGCCGAAAGGGAGAGTCAACAGATGTTAAGTATGATACAGGTTTGCATAATAAAACACCGTGTTACGTAACTAAAATATTCGACAGATGTATTACGTAAGATTTGATTACGCGCAATAACATAATGCAGCGTTGGTGTTATAAATAAATATAAGCGATTACGTTTTGGATTACGTGCAATTAGCGAGATGGTTTTAAAAATGTCACTTGCCTTTAAAGATATACAAGTAATGATATATCATATTAGAAATTGTTAAGTACAGAAGAAAACGTATAGGAAACAGTTGTAAACAATGTACTCTTTAAATTTCCTAGAGTGAAACATTATGCTAGCGCTACACCATGCGCGAATTCGCGATTCGTAATTCATAAATCGCGATTTATCTGACCACTCGACCAGCGAATCAGTGCGAATGACGAATCGCGCATGATGAATCAACGAAATTTTCTCTCCACACTATTCATGAACGTCAGATAAATCGCCAATTACGAATTACGAATCGTACGAATCGCGAATACGCGCATAGTGTGGCGCTAGCATTACTCTAAAAGAGTGAAAATCGAATATATCTCAGTTCGAGTGATTTGTCACTCTAATTAGAGTGAAAATGCACTCTATCAGAGTGATTTTTTATTCTAATTAGAGTAAAATATAGAGTGCATTTTCACTCATGCAACATTTTCACTCTAATTAGAGTAATGACAAATCACTCGAACTTAGATAAGTTCGATTTTCACTCTTTTAGAGTAATGTTTCACTCTAGGAAATTTAGAGAGTAAACATAAACTATGACGATTAAGAAATTATTTTGCTAATAAACTGATCGTGCTTCAAATATTTTTTGAATTAGATACTTGTAACCCATAAATATCATCAAATAATTGAATTCTTGAATTAAATTAAAAATATTCTGCAGCCAATCTTTAATATCGTTCGATTATATCTCCACATATTTTTTAAAATTAAAAAAAACATTCGATCTCACGTGAAAAATATAAAATGACGCACGTCGGAGAAGAAAGGGATGCGTCGAAAATAACACAGAAAGGATCGATGCTTAAACAATATTTCTTGTGTAACTTTTATCAAGAAATATCATGATCATTGCTTTTTCGGATTCAATCGTGTGTTATACACATCGCGGTGTCCAGTCCCAGGATTATATCCA
Organism: Monomorium pharaonis; assembly: GCF_013373865.1. Classification (NCBI taxonomy): domain Eukaryota; kingdom Metazoa; phylum Arthropoda; class Insecta; order Hymenoptera; family Formicidae; genus Monomorium; species Monomorium pharaonis. The sequence continues at coordinate 18,868,083 of NC_050473.1, read as the reverse complement.
TAGGATTTTGAAGATTCAGAAATTCGAGGAACGGACATCTTCGCGCTTCGCGAGCGCGCGAGCTATTTTCGAAGGGGGTTGAGTGGCGGGCAAGGGACAAGGGTAGATCCGCGCGCGGTTGGAGAACTGCACTTGGACGCCTCTCGCCGACAGTGTACTCACGATCAGCGCGACGCGCATGGCCGGTATGTCCTGTCGTGTCCTGCTGCTGTCGTCTCTCACTTGTTGTTGTTCGTCGCCGTCGTCGCAACGTCAACTCCGGGCACAGCTGGGTGTGGTGCCGTGGCGCGTTTGTGCCTCACACTACCGCGAACGACTCCCCGTCTCCGCGTTCTTATACTTATATCCCCGTTTAAATTCCCATGCAGCCACGGCCGGTCAACTTTCCATCCAGGAATTGTGTTCCGCGCGCTCGCGCCCGCGAGCGGGCGCGAAACGATCCACCGCCGCGCCGCCGCTCCGCTCCGCTCGGCTTGGCTCCGCTCGCGGAGATCGCAGAGAGGATGCTGCTCCTCCCCTGCCCGCGAGGACCGTCGATCGAGATCGATGCCGCGATCGCATGCACAATAGAGATAATATTCTTGTTTTGAAAATTATGTTATCTTTGCTTTCGAAATGTTAATTATTGAAATGAGATTAAGCAGTTGGATATAATTTCATTAAGAGAAATAATTTGATAATAATAAATTTCATAAGTTAACAAAGAGAAAATTATCAAATAGAAAATATCTTCAAATAACATTGTTTTCAAGATAGAATTACATTTTTTTAACATTATTATTATTATTATTATTATCAATATTGGAATAAAAGTATATTTTGCTGAAATTTATGATTATCAAATTTTTTAAGAAAATTAAATTATACATAGGTAAGATTATCGTTATTAAATATATTGCTTTTTATTTATAATAACCAACATTTACTGCTAATATTCAAATACTAAATATTAATATTTATTAATATTGTTATTCTGTGCAGATGGCAGATCTCAACGTGTGTTAACGCGATTGCATTGTCGCTCGCGAACTCGAGTCCGCCTTGAACTCACCCCTTCCGATTTCTCCCTCGCCCAGTCCAGCATTGCTCGCTCGAGAAAAAAAAAGAGTAAGGATTAATTCGAGATCCCTCGAATTATCGAGTGTCGCCCGATTTATGATGACGCTTGTGTCCCCTTCTTGCGTACCACAAATAAATTACGAGAAATATCCACGTCAAATTTCGGAATAATTGATAGATAACACCTGCCGAATAGATGTAACTGTTTCTGAGTGGCAAAAAGATTACACAAACGGGGATCAATAATGACTGCTGAATGGTCTCAGAATGACTAGCGCGCGCAACACCATCAATCACGCCGCGAATCATCGTTGCTGTGTATTTTACGCAGATGCGTTTCAATCTATCGGTCAGGTTTCCTCTGTCGCCAGAAGTTAATGCGAAGATTGATGAGACACCTTACGACACGTAGAAACCACGATCGCTAATTAAGGTGAAGCGCGACTGAAGGCATCCCCCGCGTCCGCCGCTGCAGACAATTTTTTATTTCGCATTCGCAACGTTAGATACGGGGGATGTGTGACACAAGTATCCCTGTACTTACGACGAAGGTTACGTTCCGAAGCTTCAGCTATAAATCAAATTAATCATGCCGCAAACAGAATTTCATACAATATCATATATCTCATGTGAATAAAACATTTGGATCAAATATTTATTTTATTACTAAAAACAGTTATGTACTTCTATTTTAAAAAGTGACAATTTTTTGAAAAGTTTTATCATTCTTAATATACAATTTGTTATTATAAAATTAATATTTAGTTTAAACACAAATTGATTTCACTGAGCATTTAAAAAATAATATACTATTATTTTAAATATAACTCTTAATATAATATATTTAATATTATCAATTTAATTTAATTTGGAGCACTAGTTTAATTAATTTAACTTTATAATTTGCTAATTCATTTTTAGTTAGCATGCCGGTTTGAAAATTCATATGTCAAAATAATCATAAGAAAGTAAAAAAAATGTCTGATTGATTTGTGTTTGTCCCAAGGATTCGTACAATTTTATCTGGATTGAGATCTCATTGCGGATGGGGGAATTATGAATAATTTGTCGCGGTAGCGAACATTGATGGCTAATCAACTGTCACGTAAATCACGTATAGATGTGAAGGAAGGCAATAATTACGCAATATCCTGTCAAGTTTATGCCTCACGCGCAAGTGTTGTTACAGTGCAGTGTTCTCTCTAATAAACGGAACTGGTTTCTGTTTGCAATAAGCACTTTGTTGCAGCTGTAAAAGGTAGAAAATCGCCAACAGCCAAAATATCAGCCAATCTCGCTATATCTAAAAAAAAAAAAAAAAAAAACAGTAATAGTTTTTACAGTTCTTTCGTATTTACAATACAATTTTATCGATAATTAATTGATATGAAGTGAAATCGACGAAAATTAATGTCATAGATAAATCTATGCAAGAAAATTGATTTCTGTAAATGTCTGTAAAAATTTATTGTGATTATAAAAGATAAAAAATTCATGATAGTCAATATTATATATATCTTGTTTACATATAAGAAATTTATATATATGGATGATTAAGTTTGGTGATAGCTAATTGGCACAAAGTAAAATCGATAAAGATTATGTTAGGTAAATCAACGTATAATTAATAAAATCTTTTTCATTTTCTATATTATGACACTATGACATAACTAAATTTATCGTAACTTAATGTCAAATCTCGAGGTAAAAAGTAAATGAAGAATATTTCTCTGATCAACATATACAGGATCAGGTATTTAAAAAATAGAGAAAAGGAAGGGTGTAAATATAGATTTACGAAGTAGAAAGTTCGTTATACAGAAATAATATTCTAATATTACTATATTATATCATTTTATATTACAGGTTATCACGAAGGTGAATATTTAAAGGGTAAATAACTTTTTCGTCGGAATTTATTATTATCGAGAGATGGTCGGTAAGAGATGAGAGCACGAGTAGAACTTTTTGCGACTTTGTATTCTTCAGTGGAAGTCGCTAGAAACTCGTCCTGCACTCTCTTTCGCAGGAGTGTAGTCGGATCAGGATGCACCTGGTACCAAGTCGACATTATATTCTCACTACGTTTGAGATAAATTACCTCGTTTTTTTTTTTCGACGGTAATTGTTTTCGAATTCTATTCTTAATTTCGCCGTGGTTGTATAAGCCATATTACTCTCCGCGAGAGAGCAAATCTCATCCCAATTGTAAATACTTAATTAATATAATATGACAAGTAATTTTAGAAAAGCGAGAGAAATCTCGTTCTCCTCTTGCTACACAAATAATTTTTTCTTTCTACATTCGAAACGAGAATATCGATCATCGTGGAAGCGACAGAGATGTGATGCATGCGGTAAAAAGAGTCACTTAACCACTTTGCGATGCAGAAGGGAAAAAAGCAAAAAAGAATATGATCAAGTGATAAATATCGCAACATATTACTGTCTAATTAACAGTCTAATTAAAAGTTAACAACAAAATAAGTTAAAGTACACAATAAGTTTAACAAAATACACACAATAAAATTAAGAAGTATGTGTGTAAATATTACCTGGCGACAAAAATTTGCAAAATTTATTATGGACATAACAATAAAGCTTAAGAAGTAAATCCAAAGTATTCTGAAGACTTAAAATCAAGAATACACCTATTCATAATTCAATTTCATAATTCAATCTTTTTCTTGTACAATACTCTTCAACATCCACCTGTAATAGATTCTTCAAGTATTCGATATATTTTAATTTTATTGTCAGCAATATATGTTTAAAATTTTGATATTTTTTATTAATATAATTAATATTTTACAATATTTACACGTATGAGTTACGCGTGTATTTTAATTCATTTTATTGTTCAGTATAAATTATTAATTTGACTAAATTTTTCAACTCGATTAAATTTCTTTTCTGATTAAAATTTCTTATTTCAGTCAAATATGTAAATACTTGAATCAAAGTTCAAGTACTTTAAGTATTTCAGTTAAATACTTGAACTGAAGAAATTTAATCAAGTTGAACAATTTATTCAAATTAACATTTTTTCCTCAGTAACATATTATCACGTTTCCCCGTTCTTTTTTCCCCCTCCGAGTGGAGCCAAGAGTGAAGTCGCGACAGCAACCTGGTGGCAGCTCTTTCGGGAGTACACCCCTGCTAAGGCGCTCCTCCGCCGCCCGGTGACGACGAAAGGAACGAGGCGTGCTGCTTCTAAAGGCGGCTCGCGTCTGCGGTGCTCTCGGCCTCTCGAAGGCTCGCGAGCGCGCGCGCGCGTCCAAGGTCAGTGCCGGGGCCGACGAAGCCGGCCGGTCGGCTCTCCTTGCCGATCCCGTATCCTCGCCGGCTGGCTGGCAACCGCGGATGGCAAGCGCGCCGCGCGCTCGCACGTATTACGCCTCTATCATCCCGCCGGCGCGGCGCGGCGCAGGAATGCGCGAGCGAGCGAGCGTGCAGGCGCATTACACGCGCGAAACACGCGCGAGGCGCGAGAGTTTTCCTCTCGTCCGACCGACCTGAATCGATGGCTTTTGTGTACCGGCCGACATTTTGCATATCGCACATCCGCGCGCTTCTCGATTCGTCTTTCTTTCCTTGCACTCTGTCTGCTCCGTATCTCATTAAAGCTCGTATACCGTCGCGCCCATCCTTCATCGGGATTCATTAGAATGTCAGGACGGTATGTCGAGATTACAGCTCGCGATACGCTCAATCGACTCGAGGGGACATTGTTGGAGATTAAAGTGGATCGAACATGAACGTTTCACGATATGGAATTCCTCCGTCCGTCTTCTCTCTCTCTCTCTCTCTCTTTTTTATTTTCTATGTTATATAAAAAACGGACAGGCGAAAGATGTAGAAAACTGCTCTCTAAATTTCCTAGAGTGAAACATTACTCTAAAAGAGTGAAAATCAAACATATTTAAGTTCAAGTGATTTGTCACTCTAATTAGAGTGAAAATGTTGCATGAGTGAAAATGCACTCTAATTAGAGTGACAAATCACTCGAACTTAGATACGTTCGATTTTCACTCTTTTAGAGCAATGTTCCACTCTAGGAAATTTAGAGAGTTGTCTAGGGCTGAATGTCGAAGAAAGTGTAACACAAAGCCGGATAGATTATAGAGCGAGGAAAGATTTTACAATACTTGACGCCAGACTCTTGCGATCTACGGTCTAACGCAACTTCAACTCATTCCGTTTTCCCTCCTCTCCCCTCTTCCGCCCCGCTGTCACTGCGCACCGTGAAACCGCGGAGGAGGTTTTTCTTTTGCGTCGCGTTGGCAAGTACTCTCGCTTCTTCGCCACAAATGTCGCATCTGGATGAGGGAGCGCGGCGCGGGGAGATGACAGGTGCTTTCAAGTTAAAGTGCCATTGAGTCGCGCTTAAATTTCACGACGATACGAGAATATTTGCATCGACAGTTCCAACATGTACCGAGACATGTAGCCGTCGGCTCTACTTGCAACACTTGTCAAACTGTTTTACTCGAGGATTAACGATTAAGGTCCAATTAAGTACTTTGTGACCGATTTCTATTTCATGGACGTTTATCGAAGTTTTCGAGACAGTTAAATAATACTACGTTTTATTTTGCAGTCAATTTCTGAAAATTAGTGTGCACGAGTTTTTTTTAGAAAATTTTTCAACGATTTTGAATAAATTAAAAAATGACGCAAGATCGCGAGATGTCCATGATTGGACCAATAAGGATATCCTTTTTCATATTCTATCGCGAAGCGGCTCTTGGACGCTTATTATTGAATGTTAATATTGTACAGTGATCTTTAGAATTCAATATAAATGGCTTTTAATTAGACGCTCAATATTATTGCACAATCTTATTGCACACTATATTGAAGGTTTATGCAATATATACGTGTCAATCAAAAAGTTGCGAGTTGCCAATTTATTAGCGTTAACAATCTCCGTTTGAATTAATGCCGATTAATGAAACTTGAACGGTCACTTTCGATCTATCTTGACTCTTGAAAGTAAACATAGAGCATTAGCATGGAAAAGCATTTAAATCGTTATTCAAATTACGCTTAGAATCTAATGATAAATAAAATGACCACAAAAATTTTAACATAAACGCAAAATTATATATTATATTACGAGTTTAACGTCCAACTTTAATCTTGTTTAATTATCAGAAACGTATGTACGAAGCGATTGCGTTCGAGAGAATGTGACAAGAATTGATCAACGTTTGATAACCAAAGTAAGCAGAGTTTTATTGAAAATAAATTGCACAATACATTGTACGCAAATATATAATAAATTGAAAACCGTTAATAAGGCTCTAATAATTTAAATAATACGCTGAAGAAAAGATTGCCACTAACAATAAGAGCCAGCGCTGGATATAAGTGTGCAATAAATTTATTTGGATTGTTCGCATTCTGTTGTTTGACATTAACAAAGTAAAACCTTCACATTTTTAACTGTAACTGACAGATTATCTTCTTTTTCCCCTTCTTATTTGACTTATCTTTTATTCTTATTTGATCGCGAGGAAGATCTTTTGCACCTTCGATATATCCGTTTTTACATCATTTGCGATTTCATACTGCTGCACTGAAGAGGACTCGAATTGTGAGTCGAAACGTTACGTTTGCATGCTCGGTGTACATAATTTCATTTGCATTCGCGTTGCAACGCGTTTAACATCAACCTAAATAAATTTATTGCTCTTACATTAAGTGCTACCTCTTATTGACAATCTATTCTTCGTATTACTTAAATATAATTTTATATTTCATTAGCTTCCAGACGATCAATAATTGTACAATAATATTCAGGAGCCGCGAGGGTTAAGACGTCGTACGGCAAACGGCAAGAAGGTGAGCTTTACAACAAATTTTACGGAAGAAAAATCGTGTAAACTTGTAAAGTAAAAATCTCGGCGTTGGGTCCCCGCGCAGTTATCGCGGAATATCTCTCGCGAGAGATGGCCTGCATCCCTGGTAGGGATCCAGGCGAGTGCAGCTCGCGTCTCTCGCTTGTGCCCCCTTCGTGAAAATCAGCGGAGTCTCGCGGCCAGGAATTCCGCGAGGGCGGTCGCAGGCAGGCAGTCAGGTAGATAGGTAGGTTGGTAGGCAGACATGGGCGAACAAGCGAGCAGGCAGGCAAGCGGGCAGGCAGGGCGAGCAGCAGGTAGGTAGGTAGGTAGGTTGGTAGGTAGATGGGTAGGTAGTGCACCGGAGCAGAGAGAAGTGCATTCTCGCGAGAGGAGAAGTCGAGTCGTGCCGAGTCAGCGACGACGACGACGACGACGACGACGACGAAGACGATGGCGAGCAAAGCCCAGACAGATCGCGCTCGTCGAATTGTCAGGGGGAGGGGGGGAGGGCAGGGAGGAGGGGGAGGGGCATAAAACTCTCCCCGGTGAAACCGGTTTCTTCGCGTTCCTCCTCTTCCCTCGTCCTGCTCCGTCCCGTGCATCCCTTTTTTCTGCGGCGTGTCACGTTCGTCGTCGTCGTCGTCGTCGTCGTCCGCTCCTGCATGCCTGCATCACCGCGAGCGTCATCGTCGATATATACGCGGTACCCGGTGAACCTCGGAACCCTCGCGCGCCTTTTATGATTAATTGTCCGTGATTCCTGCCGCGGCGCGGTAGGATAAGCCGGCAACAGGAGCGGAGTGACGAGGATAGGGGCCGTAGATGGCGGCGGAACGCCCGTTCGGCGAGAGTGCGCTCGGTTCTTCTTCCTCGTCTTTCCTCTTCTTCTTCGGGGAGCTCGACGTCCCGCGAGTGCAGGCGAGAGTGCACGCGTCGCGCAGTCACCTGCCCTCTCACCTGTCCTCGTCGCCGACGGGACGACGACGACGACGACGACGACGACGACGTGTGGTTTCGCGATCGCGCCCGAGTGATCGACGTCGAAGTGCGTGTAGTCGCGCGGGATGCGTATAGCCGCATCCTTTCCGTGGTCTGGAAAACGATCGAGTCCACCCGAGGATGTCCAAGTCAGAGTTTCGTCGGGACTCGGCGCGGATTCCCCCCTCCCCCGGATGAGAGGGGAACCCAACAGGTGACGTATGGAAGAGTGCGCGGAGCGCACACTGCAGTGGCGTGCACAAAAGTCTCCCCTCGCGTGCGTTCGCGTTCGGGAGAAATATACGCGTAACGGCGGGATGGGAAAGGATCGAAAGGAAGGATACCACGGAGAAATTCCATCCGGATTAAATCAGCAGGTACACGAACGATTTAGCGTCCGGAAAGAACGCGTTAGGTGGTTCGCTTCGCCGGAAGTTTGGGAAACGCGCGCTGACTTCGATCGTTCGTACGTAATACCCGCCGGCTTTCTCCTTTCTGATTATAATAATTTAATGGTTATAATATTATAACTCGCATAATCTGTATCGTCGTTTTTAACGCTCGAGACGTACGCGGCGACCGGCGAGAACTCGCGCGCGCGTTCGCGTCACGCCTCGCGAGCTCGATAACTCAGCTCGCCGCAGAACGATAAACTAAATTAATAAACGGGTATATCGCTCGGTGGCGATCGCATCAATCAATTTTGCCGAGTGGCTTCGTGACGTCCCACCTGTCGCCGATGCGTCGTCGTCGCCTTCCTATCGCTAGAAGCGTCGCGCGACGGCGGCGACGAGGGGACGCGGTGGAGCGTGTCCTGCTGCAATTTCGCAGGAATGGCACATCGCGAGTCTCACCTTCGACGTGAGCATAATTTTTTGGTTGCTACGGAGTTGCAGTGCATCGAGAGAGAGAGAGAGAGAGAGAGAGAGAGAGAGAGAGAGAGAGAGAGAGAGAGAGAGAGAGAGAGAGAGAGAAAAGTGTTTGATACTTGTGACTATGATCGCACGGTAAAATAATTATGCAGCTCGAGTTTTGTATTTTTTAATTGTTACTAGGGCTGTTACCTTTTGACAACTTTGAATGAATTTGAAATTTCGAAGCTTCAAATTCTTTCGAATAGTCAAAATCGTCAAAAGTATTAACAGTCTTAATTATTACTGCTACAATATTAGTATAATAATAATTTTATGCGTGTGGTTACAGTTCTATAAACTATAAGATTTTCTCACAGGTTACATAATAATTTCAAATATTAAATGTAGTAAAATATTAAGATGTGACTGATAAAAATAAATTTTTATATACACGGAGAAAATTTTTTCTTAAAAATTATCTTTAAAATTGGATAATCGTGAAACAACGTAAAATTTTGTAAAATTCTCTTAAATTTTATTAAAATTTTAGTAAATTTTGTTAAAAGCATAGTAAAATTCTTTGAAGTTGTTTCACAATTACCATAATTTTAAATGTAATCACAATTAAATACAATTAAATGGTAAATATAAGTATTTTTTAACATTTGCTTAATATTTATGTAGCAATAATAATTATTAGCTTTAATTTGCATGGTCAAACAATTAGAAATATATAGTTAACATCGAAAATGACTATAAATTATATTGTAGCAATTGCAATAATTTTTTTCTCTCAGTGTGAATGCGCATTATAACCTGACGAATTTTTGTTTTAACGAATTCGTCTAAACCGTTTCTTAGAAATAATTACGGTAGATAAAGTCTTGTGGGAAATGTAATCTTGTTGTAACTTCAAAGTTTAGAATTTTAAGAACTCAATGTCGTAACCACACAAGATGAATAGCATCGTACTTTTTCATTAATAAATCATCTTTAATTTTCTTTTCACTTGTGAAGAGAACTGAAGATCCGTTTAAAAAGTAATTTTGCCATGAGAAAAAGAAATAGAGAATGTCATACTGTTTCGATTATGACAATTTATGATTTTTTTCATAAAACTGATCGTTTTCAATATTAATTTTAGCGAGTCGTACGAATGACGGCAAACTTATTTACTTAACGGATTCATGTAACCTTTGAAGAACTATACACACGTGCAATATAACCACTCTCATAGAAATGCTCTCGCTCGTTTGTCCTGACGTATTTGTCGCCATAAAAGTTCATCAGAGCTCGCATCCACCGTAACCGTAGTTTTACCGCAGGTTTGCGACTCCCTTCGCGATTCCGCGAACCTCTCGCAAAAGTTACGTGACATTTTCATCCCCTTGGGTTCTGACATATTTTTAATTTTCCGTAATGCGCCGCGCGACTTGGAGGAATTCCATCTTCCAATCTATTTCTTTTTTAATTTTAATTTTATACTTGTCTCAGTGAGTTTTACCGTTCGATAAATTGCGGGATTTCGTTTCACGAAATTTTACTCGTTTTTTTAACGGAGTTAGAGAATTAATTTGAATTTGCAATAGATTTGTTACTCGTTGAGATTTGTTCTCTGACGACGGTTATGCGACAAAACGGCGAATTGCTTTGCTCGCAACAAGATCAAAGGCCAATCTATAACGCTGATTCTGATTCTTACTTTTTGCCTATTACATTTTTGCCTTTCTCAATGTATTATCTTATCGTTTCTTGTGTTTCCGACAAGAACGTCACGTGTTTCTTATCTCTTTTGGAATTCTCTTTTTTTAATTTCTTTTTTAATTTCGATAAACCAACGTACGAAAAGGCAAAAGATAATAGACCCCCTCCCCAAAAAAGGAAAGAGCACATCGTGAATTAGTATTAGATAAAAAATTGTCTTAAAAAAATCATATAAAAGAAGAATAATACGAACTCTCTAAATTTCCTAGAGTAAAACATTACTCTAAAAGAGTGAAAATCGAACATATCTAATTAGAGTAAATAAAAATTCACTCTTATAGAGTGCATTTTCATTCTAATTAGAGTGACAAATCACTCGAACTTAGATATGTTCGATTTTCAATCTTTTAGAGTAATGTTTCACTCTAGAAAATTTAGAGAGAACTATAATTAAAGGAGCCTTATTCGGTCACAGTTGAATACTAAAAATATTTTCACATCTTCCTAAATTTTATATACTTTTCGAGCTAAAAGTAAAAGGACTAATCCTCTTAAAGCGGTCTTGGTCGCGGAAGATATTCGCGGGTCCCCGAGATCCTCTTACAGTCGGAAATCCAGGCGCATTTCTCTTCCACTTCTCGCGGGAGTGACTCAACAAAGAAAAGCTCGCACTCTCTCGCGAGAGAGGTCTACCATCCTCCATTTCGCGAACGATTCGCGAACCCATGCAGCCGTTCTTTTTCGCGGCGGCGGCGGCGGCGCTCGGCAGCCGGTCGAACGTTTAGCCGGCCGGCCGGTGCGGCGGCGGCCGGGCGATCGTGCCGATTCCTCTCATTGGCCGAGAACCGGCGGGTAACTCGCTTGCCCGCAAGAAGACTCTTTGTTCCGTTTTTCGTTCGTCCCGACGAGCGACCGCGACGCGACGGGACGGGACGGAACAGCACGGCGGCGGCGGCGGCGGCAGCGGCAGCGGCGGCGCCGGTTTGCGACGACAGCACAAACGACGAGTGCAGTCGTAGGACGACTTTCGGTCGTCGCGCCGGGTGCAATTATCGCCTCCGAATTGCCGCGTGTGCGTGCGTGTGCGTGCCGGTTGCATCCCGCGAGTCCGCGTTTAGGCCGCGAAAGAAAAGGCCGCGCCCGTACGACAGCAGCGTCGACCGGTATCGGCTCTCGTGGTCCAAGCGCTCTTTGGTCCAAGGGCGACGAATGCCCTACGTCCAGCCGGAGTAGGAGGGCTATAAGTGCAGCCCTTACTTCCCTTCACCCGTCGCCGTCCCGGCGAAAACGGGAGACCTAGCAGTTGCGAGGTACAACCGTCGATTAGGCAGGTACGTTTCTAACGCTAAATGCGAACAGAAGTCGTTTCTTTCTCTCTTGTCCTTTCTCGGTAAACCTGGAATCGGATTTTGAACGCGACGAAGGGACACGAGACGCGCGAGAGGAGTGCCGGAGCACGTCGCGCATTTCATATTTTATTCCACGATTGTGAAAATATCTCTTAAGGATAATCCCTATCGTGTGAGAAAAAAAAGGTGTAATGGTATGGAATGATACACCTTCTTGCACCGTCATGGGGGACCTCTCGATTTCGCGGCCACTCTCTTTCTATTTAAAATAATCTTTGAAAAATTCAATGAACATACTTTCAAGCTTCTAGAGCAAACATCGGTACTTTATTTTGAAAAAAAAAAAAAAAGTACCTAACGTAATGATTTAATTATCCTTGAAATTTCGAGAAACTTCCAAGGGAATAAAAATCGGTCGGATACTCATGATGGTATCCGAAGGGTGCGGTTGGAAATTTTAGAGAAGAAAGAAGAAAATAATTTTTCTTTAGCATTTTTTTTCTCTTCTCTCTTAATATCTATTTTTATACGTATATTCTGAAACAGTGCGAGTTAAATTTCTGTATCATCAAATTTGTTTATAATTTTTTGCTATAAATTACAAAATCATAATACACACACACACACACATACAAAACGATCCAGCAATCTTCAAGGATAAACGAAGAACTGTACGATGTTTAATAAGTTTAGATAGACAAAACTTCTCGCTTTAGATTGCTCTTCATCCTTTTCTAATTCCACGAATTAGATAAGTTAAACCGAGATTAAAGTTAATCTACATTGACAGAAATAAAGTTTAGACAATTTAATTCTCGATAGCAACCGATACGTTTAATTTTAACGGCAGAGAAAGAGAATGAAGATTAATTAGATTAAAAGTTGCTCGTTCCTAAGAACTTATATTACGGAATTACGTAAGATCGTTTCACTTTTCTTACAGCGTTTCTTAACGCGCGCCTGACTTTATCTCGTACCTCGGGAGCTGATCGAAGGTATATCATTTTGGTAACGTTGAGAAATCTTTGTGTCGCGTGGAGAGCGCCGCGCAGGTGAGAGAGCTCGAGACTCGCCTTTTACGATCGCGCCACCCGGTACATGCGAGACAGTTCTATTCTCCCGCGGGTCTCGACTTCCTGCGACGACCTTCAGCGTCGTATCGCCGAGAAGCCGCTTTGCATCCGTCGCGAGAGCAGCTTTTACTTACTTCGCCTCGCTTCGCCTTCGGCGGAGCCGATCTCGGAAAAATCGCGGGCCCAGACTTCGATCCGGGCGAAGGGGACGCGCGGTCGTCGAGCGGCCGCTCTCGGATGATCGGAGACGCAAAGGGGAGTGCCCAGACTGACCTTGACCTTGAATATTCTCGCTATTGTGACCTCTTCTCGCGTCGGGTCCTCGCGCGAGTCGCCTTGTTGGCCCTAAAGACGCGACGACGGGTGAAATCTCTCTCTTTTTCAGCTTCTCGACTAATTATCCGCGTGCAAATTAATTAGTCGATAGTTCGCATCGAAAAAATTTCGTAACAGAATTCGTCAGGTGGCGCGTAACTTCTTCCTTCCCCTCTCTCGTTGCGTACGGCGCAGGAATGCCTGGTCATCTGAAGTTAATTGAGCTTCGATTTCTGTACAAAATATGTTACAAGTACTATAGAAATCCCGGAACGCAGCTAACTTCAGACGGCCAGGCATTCTTGTCCGCGTGTGTACGTACGTATACACGCTAGCGGCCGCACGCGAGTCACTCCGCTGTTTCTACCGATCCGATTAATTATATCTCTCTCTCTCCTACCGATGTGTAATTACTTCCCGTAATTAAACTCTACCGAACTGACGTCCGAGCTTCGTGCGCGCTACGTACGTGTGTACGTACGTGCTGTTGTGCGGTGCGTGCGCAAACTTGCGTTTAGAATTTCTCCCACGGCGTTTCCTCAACTTTCCGATGCACACGCCGTTGCCAAGTGCACGCACGCGGCGCACGTTCATCTTCAATGCACCGACAATTTCGCAGTTTTCTCCAGCGTTTGCCGTTACTCATATAAAATTATCTAGATAAAGAAATGGCTTCATCTAAATTATTATTATATTATTAATGTTTCCAGCTTTATCTCGGATAAAAGAAGAGTTATTTTTTATAGTTTAATGTTAGTAGAGAAGATAAAGTATTGTCCTTAGCTCCAAAACCTCCGAGTATTAGAACGTTTTAAGTGACGGCGGATTATATAGATCAGAAGATAGTAGCACAATGCAAAAGTTATTCCGAATCTATAAGTGGTTCAAAAACTTTTTCAAAGAACTTTGCTAGTCATATTATAATATGAGTTATATATTCTTTTTACATGCTTCAACTTTGATTTTTATTTGCGTATTATTATAAATTGACTCAAAAGAGGAATGTATGAAGAGAACTCTCTTGCTTAAATAAAATTTTATAGATGGAAATATTGTTTTTATATTCTAAATTGTTTTTTGCTCGGCAGTGATATTATCTTAAAGTTATCTAGAAACGGTGTAGAACTTTATCACTTATCGAGATAAATTTAAACTTAAATCATCTTTATCTTAGATAATATAAGTTATCTTTATCTAGACAATTTTAAGTTAGCTAATCGCCAGTGCTGGTTTTCTAATCAAGGAATCGCTCTTCCTTCATGTAAATTCAATATGCATTTTCTCATTTACGCGGATAAGAAGATAATTAAATCAAATCCGCACGTTTTTTCTCTTTTTTTTTTTCCTTACAAAGTTCATCTCGCGGAGGGAAAATTATACCCTCCGGCGCGGTTCGGAGTTCGTCAGCTCCGCGCGGCGAGGCGCGCTCGAAAAAGTCGTCCGTATCGAAAAGGAAATCGGCTCGAGAGACCGGCCGAGAAGGGAATGGAACCCCTCAGCGCGGACGCACGTATGTACGTACGTACGTACGTACGTTCGCCTCGTCTCGCCTCGCCTCGCCTCACCCCGCCTCGCCCCGACGCGCGCGCTGTGCCTCGGACACCGCTTCGGTCAAGGTCGCAGTCTGCGCGCCTGACGTTCTTTTTGCACGTTCTCTTTCCCCGTCTGTACCCGGTGTCCCGAGTGGAACCGAACGCGGCGTCGGTCCCCGCGGATCTTTCGTCGTCGGTCGTGCCGCGCCGACAGAAGGGTCCAGAAGGGCCCGACGAGCGAGCGCGGCGCGAGTTACGTTACACTTTTAGGGAGCACTTGTGCTAACGTGTGAAAAAGGGGGAATGCGGAAAAGCAGGATTTGTTGGAAAACCAATTGGAGCGGCGCGGTTCTGCGAAAAAGCAGAATTTGTTAGAGCCAATCGGGACAACGTGGAATCAGAAAGTTCTGCAGCTCTGCTTTTCCGCGTTCCGCTTTTCCGCGCTTAAATATTAATGTTCGTTTCGTTTCGTGAAACCCGCGCGGCCGCCGTCGTACGGAAACGTTAGGCTTTTTCGCCTCGTGTTAATCTCTAAGGAGCGTTTCTAAAGAACGGCTCTGTTGTCACGCGCGGTTTTTTTTTTTAGAGCTTTTCCACACGTTACAGGAAACAATATGTGCGGCTAGTCCTCCGTAACTCTAATCATCTCTAAGTTATGATTTTATTATCCACAAAAAAAGAACGAGAATTATACCATAAGTAGTCCAAATACTATAGCCATTTGATGATCAATATAGTAAAAATGTTAACAATTTCTTCACAGTCGCGTTTTCAAGCAACGCAGTATCCGTGCAAATTGAATCGTAAATACTTGTGATCGTTCGATCGATATCAAATCAACGTTATAACGCCGTAATCAGTTTGTCAAGGATTTCGCGGTTACTTCGTAACGTCCTGGATCCCCTGAGACACAAAGAGCCGCGCGTCTCGCGGCGGACGACTTCCGATCCCGCCAGGGCGTAACGTTGGATTGTGCACCGCGATATATGGGAATTTTTTTTTCGCAGGTACAATGAATTTTAATACGCGTCTCAAGGCCCGACGCCTGCACGGCGAAGGCACTTTGTACATACGCACATAAAAGCGGGATTGTACATACATGTAGAGCGAGAGAGACTGCGCGCGGGATAATGTGCCGAGGCCTGGTAACTCCACCACCGTTGGCGGAATTCGACGGCCAATGGGGTACGAGTTTCCTTCTCTCGGCGCGAAAGGCGGCTCATATTACATGTTTACAATGCGCGCCAACGTTAAAAAACCCCCAAGAGTACCGTGCTGTGTCGCTATCACACAGGCGCGCGCGAGAGCTCGCGGAGGAGGTAAAGTAAGGGTAAAGAGGTAAAGTGCCATCATTAGGTGAGTATGATCCTTGAGGCGAATTTTTCAATGTCGCGCGTTCGGTCCTCACCGAGGAATAAAGATAAGGTGGAGGTACCTGGCGATGAAGATGATTAACACGAATAATAATTTTAATTGCTGTAACAACGGCGTAATGTACTCGATAATGATTTTTTCCCGCGTTTAAATTATTTAAATTTTATATATCGCAATCGAATTTCTTTAAAATACGATTTCTGTGACAAAAGAAATTACGTTGAAAGATATTATAAAATGTTTAAAAAGTATTAACAATTTTATTTATTGGCATTGTAGAGGAATAAAGTATTATTAACTTTTCAGTCAGTATATTAAATTCTGATCGAAATTCTTTTTTTGCAGACAACAAAAAATGGTTCTTAAAAATCGTATATTTGTTGTAATAAACCGTCGATCGGTGCGAAAGGTAAGTTATGATAACGATTATTGCATCGCCAGAAAATAAAAGAAATGATACAGAAATTAAAAAGTATCTGCTATAAAATAATATAATAAAATCGATAAATACGTTTAAATAGATTATTTAAATTTCACGCAGATTAATTCTAAAACTTCTTGATTCCATAACATTAAATTCTTTACAAATTATTTTACTTTTTTAAAAACTATTATTTTAATAAGCTATTTAAATACAATTTAATTTAAATATCTTATCTTTCGATACGATTTCTTTTATCTATAGATATATTTTTTATAGTTACATTTATATATTTTAAAGTATTTAAATTCTTGGTTTTAAAAAACTAAATGAAACTTTGATAAATACATAAATTTATCCTAAAACCAGAAATTATTATTATGTTTTATTTTTCCAAACTTTTTTTATCTGTATGTTTTTAATTACATTCAAAACAACTTCTAAAATGTAGATTGTACAAAATGTAAACTAAACAATTAAATTTTGAAAAAAATTGTCTTATTCCGTCTTTCAATGTTTTTTACATTCATATTTATAATTATGTTTGTAATTCAAAGTAATTAGCCTATAAATTTCTCTCTATCAGCTTTATTACATCAAGCCTCATAAATTAATTTTTTATCTAAAAAAAATATTGTGTTACTTTCTTATCTCTCTCTCTCTCTGTTCTTTTATTATCTACAAGTACATTTGTAATTATGTCTATAATATAAAGTAAATTTCTCCTTAGAGAAAATTAGTTTAATTTGCGGTATTGAAGAAAACCATAATAAGATACTGTCTTAATATGAAATCTTTTTAATTTCGATCATACACACACACACACACACACACACAGTGTTGAATTTTTTATTTTATTTATCGCTTCTGAATGGTTTTGAGTCATTACGCGTAAAATACAAATAATTAAGTAATACATATGTTTATACGATGTAAACTACATTTTACATGGTATGTCATCTATACAAACAATAATAATTAGAAAATTATATTCTATTTTTTAATTTTATTATATGTATATACATATATTTGTTATTTTATCAACACTATATAAAGTCAAATATATTAACCGTCTTATAACTTATAAATTTTTTCTTGTTATCCAATTTATAATAATTTACATTGTTCGTATTATCTATATGACAAGGACAATGATAGTGTAAATATAATATAAATAATACGTAAATACAATCCATGTAGAGTTGCATTAGCAAATAATTAAAAAAAAAATCGACTATTAACACCGCACGGTTTACGTATTTGACGTACCGATCGAGCAACCGACGATTTACCGTTCGCGTTCGGATCCTCACTTGGTTCCCACCGCTGCCACGGACGGCGCTGGCTTCCCACCCTCTGCTCGCTCGCGCGCTTCCCGTGGAGCGGCGCGTGTTGTTCCCACGCGATCGCGTTGCTACCCAGTTCGCGAAACGGCGTCAGCGTTGACAAGCGCTTGTCGCCGTGAGTGTCTCTCTTTTCCAGCGTACCGTCGTCGTTGTCGTATGCGACGGCAGGAATGGCCAGCGCCTCGACGCTCTGTCTGCTGCTGGTCGTCGCATTGGCGGAGTCGGGCGCTTCCACGCAGCGCATGGTGAGTACAGAAGCCAAGCTCTTTCTTTCTCCCTCGCAACGCCCCTCGCGTCCTCGGAGGAGGTTGATTCGCCCGCGTCGCGTCGTCCGCGAGAGACAGCATCGCGTGCGCGTGATTCATCCGTCGTCGCGCGACTTTGAACTTTGAGGACAATAACGTTTACACGCGTCCCGGACCGCCGGAATGGACCAAAGATCGTCGCCGACGCCCGCGTCCTCGTCGCTCGGGGAGGGGGCTGGTTGCGCCCACCACGAGGTGTCGGTTCCGCCCCCCTCTGCTCCGCTCCCCCTCACGGTCTTCCCCTCCTCGCCTTCCCGCGCGCTCCGAAATCTCACGCGGCGAAGATTTACGTCTCCGAGATTATTCTCCTTTATTCTCTGTTACGTCGCCGTGCAGGTGCACTTGTTTATTGGCTGCGTCATTAACGGCCGCTGATCGGATAAGCGCGACCGGCCGACCGACCCAAACTCGCGGCGCGAGATCGAAGGGCACGGTCGATCGGTGAATCGCGCGATGATTAATCGCACGCGGATGTGGATCAGCGGCGATGTTCATTCAGCTCGGCGAACAGTTTAAATTTCGTTGTATCAGCAGCGCGCGCGCGCGCAAGCGAAAGAGGCGACACGACGCCTCTGACGCATTAAATTCACTTCGGAGCGGATCGGCGATCTAATAATTAATTTGTGTAATAATAATTAAAATGTTGATGTAAAAAAAATGTAAGGTACTAATTACGATATAATGAGGAAATTAAGATAATTAATAATGGAAATGTTCGTTCCTTTCACGTTATTTTAATTTTTTTTCAATTGCAATTTAATTATTTCATTTTTATCTCTCCAAATTTTTTTTTTCTGCCAACTGGGTTATCGGTGTTCGTGCGACGTTAAAGGAGCGGGCTCCTTAATTGTAAATAACGACGTGGCGTGAATTATCATTATTAATTTAAGGCATTCAGAGGGTTCGATACGGTTGTACTTTGTATACAGGCCTAGCGTTTTAAATTCGTAATGGACTGCAATATCGATCCTAAGGCGTGAATTAGTAAATAAGTGGAAACCAACCGCGAGAGCCTAGATCTGACCGTGTTTGAAAATGGGGCAAAGAAATTTATCGCGTTTCCTTCATCTATTTCGTTACCGATGCAACGTGTTGGAAATATGATTTGCTAGAAATACGACTCTTGATATCTCAAGATATATAAAAATAAAATTTCTGTTGTACTTTCTGTTCATAATGCAAGGACTTCCTACAAAAAACCAGACAACTCCATTTTCTTAAAATCTGGGTTATGACGCTAAATTATTCTCCATCAGGAACCTTCGCTTCAAACTATGAATTATTTTGTCCCGGCCCGAATCAGACGACAAATATCAAAATAGATAATAGTGAATATAACATTTTCGTAAGAATAAACCGTTTTATTGATTTTATTATTTTTCTTCTTTAAATGTGTCTTCCATATATTAATCTCAATCTAGAACTTTGTTCTTATTATATTACAGAGCAAAATTATCATATTTACACACAAAGAGAAATATAAAAGGATGCCTTTGTTTTGAAAGTGATTTGAAAAATTTTTTAAACAAAAAGTTATTGCTTTACACTTTAAATTACACTTTCTCTTTTACCTGATCTCGTATTATTAATATTAATATTATTCAAAAAGGGTAAATATATTACGAGATATAAAGTGGATAACAAAGTTTTTCGCGAACAAGTCCAGAGGTTTTTCTCTTTTACGGGAATTCAAATATTAATCAAAACTACTTTTATTCTATTTATATGTCCGGGAAAAAATTACTACATTTACCACTGTGAATGATTAAATCCGTTTGTTTTCCGAGAATTTAACTTTTTAAACTTGTTCGATCGTAGAAAAACCTTCGGTAAATTCTGGCGCGGCGCCGTGAGAGAATTTTAGATTTTCCTTTCAACAAAGTCGTGGGAAAAGTATTACGATGGAATCAGCTGAGCGCTACTTTCGCGCTTTTCCTTTTCGAACGGGGAAGGGGGGGGGGAGGAAGAAGAAAAAAGTTCGGGAGGGAAGGGGGGTGCGGAGAAACGTGTGTAACTTTCGTCACTACACTGCCTGCACACGCTCGTAAGCGTTAAGCGTAACGGTGCAACGTCGTTTTGTGCGATAATAATCGCACGGGGGACTCGTAGGAACGGCAAGGCCGCCACAATCCGGCACTGATCTAGGCCATCCGTCCGTTAATACGACGTCGTTTAATCTCTGCAACGTTGCATAAAACGGCCCGCTTTATCCTGCCTTAGCTGCGGTCGTGGGTGAACCCGGGCTGCGACGAGCCGTGCCGCGAGCGAAACGTGACGACGCTCTACCTGAGAGCCGATGGCCCGAACGACACCCTGCACTACCTGTGGGACTTCATTGGCACCCCGTCGGTGCTGCTGGCGGTCACGGCGCCGTCCGCCTGGCTCAACATCACCTGGGACGATTATCTCGCCAGAAGGCCGAACTCGCTCACTTTCTCGGAGAAGCCCGCCTACTCCTTCGGCGTGATAATAAACAAGGTAACCTACCCCGGAGGACCCTTCCTCTTTCATCCAATTTGTTTGGTTGGATGTGATAATCGATGTACTCTGAGAAAAAAAATATTGTTAATTTGACAAAATTTTCCAAATAAATTAACATTTTGCCGGTTCAAGAATTTATGCATTTAACTTAAATACACATTTCAATCCAAGTATTTATATGGTTAATTGAAATATGTAAATATTTAAATAGACTAAATTTAATTTAGTTGGAAAATTTAGTCAAATTAATAACATTTTTTTCTCAGTGTAGTCTAACTAAATATTTAGCTTATTCCGTTGGCGGGATAAATTGTAGAATGTATTGAAAGGTGGAGCAGATTGAAAAAATCATTTTTAATCGCTGGGTTTTCATCGAAGCTACAAGGGATACATGTTAAATAATTTGTTACATGTACATTGAAAAAAAAAGAGTTTGGTAATAATAGTCAAACCTAGATGATAATTACTGAATTTTGATGAAATAATGAAACGTGCGGTTAATATAACCGCAAATTTTGCGCCACCAAATATTTAGTAACCGGTTGGTTACTATTAATGTAATTACTGAATATTTGGTTATATTAATCGAACCTCGGTCGAATTGTACTTTCAAAAAGTGACAAACGAGTATTTACGACCATTCAGATTGGATAAGAATCCGGCTGCGATTCATTGGGAATGCTATCATCGGGATGTCCGGAAATAAACGGATTATCCGTTTGAAAAGTGACGGATATATCTTTTCCGTTCATTTCCGGACAGCCGATGGTTTTATTCCCAATGAGCCGTGATTGGATTTTTGTCCAATCTAAATGACAGTAAATATTCATTTGGAAGAATTCGATCGAAAATTCTTCTCAGCGTCTTTATACCTTGCCTGTTTATTGAGGAAAGTAGAAACTTGCCTAATCACAACTTGTCCTCCATAACCAATTGGTTTCATTCGTAAATTACATCTTTTGTAGTTACTTACTGATTTCTCTATCTCAAAAAAAGTTGACTATTATCTACTAAACTTTTTTCGATCTAGAAAAATTTTAGAAATGTAGAAATAAATATGTTTAATTGATGCCATTGATAAAATAAAGAAAATTATATAAATATTAAAATCAATTTAGTATATTAGATGCATATATTGATGTTTATATTATATTTAATTTAGATTATGTAATGCTATAAATATTAAAAAAAATGATAGTTATGAATATATATATATTAGAAAAAAGTGAATAAAAATGCAATAGCATGTCAAAAATGCGATAATACTCCGATTATTACTCGTGTTATTATTCTGATTTACTTCCACCAGACATGAACGTAAATCCGGGTGAATGACACAAATCCACTCGTCACATTCCCTTGCCGAGCGTGGAGAACACATCCGCGGTTTCTTAATTAAACCTTCGCACTCCACAATGTCTCCACTTCGTAGAGCCTGTCTCTTCAGAAGCCGAGTGTCTTCTCGCCGAGATGAGAATGTGCACGTATTTCCGTTACGGTTTCACCGTTGCTCAGGCAGATCTTTGCACGCAGCAAAGTAATAAACGAATACTTTTCCAGATTTTTCTCTGAAAATACTTTACGCTGCATCAAAAATGTTTTATCTAATAAGACTTCGTGCAATATCAAGTGCACGATTATTATTATTATTATAATTATATAATTACTTGAAGCGTGTAATTGACGATCGACGTCAGTCAGCTCACTTTATTTCGGTCGACGGAATTAATAGCGCAAACCTGGGGAATTGTCTGCAGCAAACAGGTTTCCGCGTTGCACATATCGATCGGCCGCATCTGACAGGAATTTCGGGCACGACGCGGGCGAGATTGCGGTTCAATTCAGTTAATTTTATTGTGCGCTTTAATATGCAATTACGCGAGTGAAATTACGATTGTATTTATGTATGGTTCAATCACGTGGCCTCACCACCACCCGCCGGTAACGGCGGTGACCCGGTTTCGTCATCTGTTGTGACTTCTGAGCGCGCATATCGCACGTTGAATAATATCAAGTATGTGCATTACGTGTTACAGATTATCGAATTCAACGACGTAAACGACACGGCACTGATCAACACTGCCGACGTCACTAATACGAACGCTTTGCGTACCGAGTATTTCAACTGGCAGCGCGTCTCCCTAACGCAAAAGAGCGAGTTCGTCTACCTGGATATGGAGGGTAACTCTTATCACGATACAGCTAAGAATATCAGCAGATACGGGAGTATAAAGCTTTCGGTAAAGTATTTTGCAGCATATTGAAGAGAAAGTACTGTCAATAGTTACCTAGTGACGCATGCGAAAATAATCTCAAGCTTATTTCGATCATCGGAAATCAGCTTCATCTTTGAGCTTGAACATATGCCTATACATCTGGCTTACTTCGTCTCCTTTGTTTGTAGCACTCGCCTAATGTATCTCTCCTATGTATGTTAGCTCCGAGGATTCTGCACCGTCGACCACGCGGACATGGTGCCGCACATGTTGCACACGGAGAATTCTACGCAAGTGGACATCATCCTCGACCACTTGCAGACCAACCAGAGCTTTTACTACAGCAGATTCGCCGTTGAACTGCTCGCGGTTGGCGGCGGCGATCCAGAAATACCAATGTTCGTTGATCCGAAAAAGAGTCTGGACGACGAGCATACTCCAGGCATATTTGAGGTAACAAATCTCATCTACTGCTCCCGGCGATCTCGCTGAACTTTCGCGTATTTGGATTGAAAATATTATGTTAACCTTCCTCTTCTCAAATGCGATTTTCCACAGGTTGTCGAAGTTAGGACACCACCCTACAGAGAATTGGACGGCGCGTTAAACACCGGATCGTATTTGCAATGGCGACCGGTGTCGTACAATAGCGCGTCGCGCGACGTAACCAGTTCCACGGAGACAGTCCAGTATCCACCGAAACAAGTGTTCAATCATACGACCGCGATCAAGAATACGATGCTGTATTGTTACTACGGAGAAGCCGCGGACGATCTTTTGCTGCAGAAGTTGACGGTTTCCTTAGGCTCAAAAGGAGATGGTTACTACAAGAAGACGAGTTACTTGACGTGGTGAGTCGTCGGTTACGAGACTGTTATTAATAACTGTCGCATTTTATCTTGGAAATTTTATGACGAGAGCCATAAATACAAATCGCGCATATGCAACTTTACTCTGTAAAAGTATTTGTGCATAATATTAATTAATGAATTAAAAAAAAAAAACTTGCATAATTGCCCACAATCCCTTTAATTAACGAAACGTGATATTTTGCAGGACCTTCATGATCGGATACGGTACCCCACCGGAGGAGAGCTTTTCTTCTCTAGTCATTATGATTATCTCGATTGGCCTCGGTCTCCCTTTGCTCATTATGATCATCACTGGCCTGTATCTCTGTATTCGCAGAATGCCGAAACGACATGGCAACGCTTATTTAAATCGATGAACTTTCTGCCCGCGTGCCATGTAATTTCGTCGTATGTACGCGTGTACGTTTAGGTACATCGCTACTACACTCAATCTATTGTTCTTCACAAAGAGATATATTCCTATATTTATACAACACATATATTATATAGATATATATTTTTACACGACAATTAGCTCGGATCTGATATCAGTGTGATATAAGCGTGAGTGATAATTTGTTCTCTCATAATGTATTTGACGTTTAGCAAGATGTTAGTGTAGTCCTCTCTCGTTCTCTGTTTTACTGTTTCACGAGGATGTTGTTTGTTGACACTTGATAAATAAAAGTATACAAGCAATCACATTGTTTTTAAATATGTTATGAGAGAACGGCATGTTAAACTTGTGCAACGAATGATTGAACTTTTCTAGGTAATTTGTAATTGAACGATGATTTGTATGCACGATTTACGAAATATATCCTATAATAAATAAGTTGTACTACATTTTGTATAGAGATTTCACGATATTTTCATTTCCTATATTTAATGTTAAAGTATTAGTATATATTGCGATGATACATTTAGTTACATTTTCTGTGTATTCACATATTTTAATATATTTCATTAATATACGAAAACTGGATTTATTTTAATTTATATGTTGACTTTTAATTTTTTAACTTATTATTTTTACACTTCATCGATATATATTCTGTATTTGAATGTAAATTTTGTATTTTATTTTGCGAAGTCAGAAGAGATTCAAGGGGTTTGCGCTGTATCTCGAAGTGGTCGGGGAAATTAACCGCATACGAATAAGAGGGCTCGTAACGTCAAGGCCGACGAGGACGTGGTGTGGCGCGGCGTGCTCGCGACACGCGGTGGTAAATCTCGCGGACGAGCTTACTGAAGCTCGCGGGGTATGGTCGTAGAGGGTGCGGGTGAACGTTTTCAGGCGGTGGTAGTAGTAAGAGTGGCGCGGTATGGTACCGCGTTGTTCCCTCTCTGTTGCGAAGCGGCAACGAGTGGCGCGGGGTGGCCACACGTTCACGACACCGTGGTGGAGGGGTACGTTTTCATTGATCCACCCCGTGCTACGGAAGCGCACCACGCAAGCACTCACGAGCCCCTGAACGGAGCATTGATCTCGCCCCGTGCCGCACGTCCCGGTGATATCGGGAAGGCTCGTAATTTTCCGAAGGAGAAGAAGAAGCGAGAAACGGGGGGGAAAAAAGAACGATCGCCACTACACGTTCGCCATCCCCCGTGACCAAGTTGATGATCGTAAACGTCGCCTCGGTCGCGCCAGCCAGTCTGAACCGTCGGGAGGGATCGTCGCGCCGCCGGTCTCGGAACCGCGCGGATTCGGAACCACGACGCGGCGCTTCGCAGGGCGCAGGGTGGCCGTCGTGACGGAGTGGCGGGGAGAATCGCTTTCGCGTCGTCGTGACGGATCGCGAATGAGGTGTAGCGGCCGTGGAGCGGGGTGCTCCGTGTTTCACTAGTTTCCACGGAGTCCGCTGCGCGAGAGACTGGCGCGTGGCGATGCAGTAACGACGTTAGCTCGCGTCGTCGTCGTCGTCGGCTCGACTGACGGCCGGCTCGACCACGGGAGGAAAGTCTCTTTTGCGCGGTACACAGCGTAGAAAAACCCGGGGGATACGAGGTACACGCGCGCGCGAGAGAGAGAGTGCCGACGTGAAAGACTCGGGGGACCTGGTGTTACCCGCGAGCGAGCGAGCGACCCTTCGTGCCGGCCGCGTTGATCCGAGGGTGAGACGTCGAGCGTGGGTCACGGTGGCCGAGGCAGAGGGCGAAGGAGGGTCGAAAGAGAGAGAGACGGAGAAAAATAGAAGGGGAGGAAAGGAGAGTGGGCGAGAGTGAGCGGTGGTAGGTGGTTGTAGTTGTAGTGGTGGTGGTGGTGTCGTGGTGGTGGAGGTAGCAGCCAAGGAGGACGTAGCTTCGAGAAGGAGGAAACGTGATCGCTGAGGGAGGGTCGAAGCGAGTGGGACAAGGAAAACGATCGTTTTCGCGGGTGTGTGTGTGTGTGTGTTGTGTGTCCGTGAGAGCGTATGCACGCGCGTGCGCGCGCGCGCACGCGTGGATGAGGATACGCGCGCGCGCGCTTGTGTGTGTATGTGTGTGCACGCCTGTGTGCGTGCGTGTGCAGCACGAACGTGAGTGCGGCGGTGAGAGTCGTTGACGAAGGAACAAAGGGAGTGGAAAGGAAAGAGCCGCCGCCGCCGCCGTCGCCGTCGCGCGGTCCCACGGCTTAGCAGAGTGCAGAGCTAAGGGTGGCGCGTGAGAGAAGTGATAGAGAGCGGACGGTACGCGCGTTACGGGCCGTTGCAAGGAGTGCAGCCCCGCGTCAACACGGGCGACGCGGCGGCCGGACACGGACGCGTCGACGGGCCTGTCCCCCGAGGAAGGGACCGTCGCGCGCAACGCGATCAATTTTCGTTGCGGCGCGCGGACGGCTTAGACCGTAGGAGGACGGACGCGAGGCGAAATGACGAGGCGACCCGTGTGCCGATAACCGGCGGAATAATGTTGTCGCAGAGCAAGTTTTACGCTCTCTTTATCCACTACACGTTCGTGTAGCGCGACACGGGGCGGGTCCTTGCCGCTGCGGTGAAGAAATAGGAGAGGAGAAGAGGGAAGAAAAACAGAAGAAGAAGAACCACGAGGAAAGGCAAGAGGTGCTGACAGTGAGAAAGAAGAAGAAGAAGAAGAAGAATAGAAGAATAGAAACGAAAGTGAAGAGAACGAGAGGGAGAAGGGAAAACCGTTCGAAACGGAAGGTTGCGTCTCGTGCGGTCTTGGTCGCCATCGTTGCCCGAGGCAGTATCGAAGGAAACGAAAGAAAGGAAGAAACGGAGAGGGGCCATACACGCGTGTCCACATACACACACACATACACGCACGAACGGCGGCACGCGTATACGGGCACGCAGGTGGAGGGCGCGCGCTAGGCGAGGGAATTCTTAGCGCCACACGTCTCCCCACGTCGTCGTCGGTCGTTCTTCTTCTGCATCGTCGTCGGTGTGAAAGTGTGTATATATCTCATAGTGGTGTCGTCTCACTCGGTGCTCTTGTGTGCTACCCTTAACATCTCGAGCAAGGCCCGCGGAGGTATCCCAGAACCCGCCCCCGCTCCCGCGCCCTCCCTCACACTCCGCTAGACGTCGCAGTGCCTCTCGGTCTCTCCGTATCGCTCTACGTTGCGCTTCTCTTTTACGTTCGCAGCGGTGACTATCTACGCTGGAGAGTGTTCGACCTCCTCAACCGTAAGTGTCAACTCGAGTGTACCGTCGTTATGCGTGCCACCGCCTAGGCTACCAACAGGAGCTAACATCCTGCTCCTTCCTAAGCGCCTTACTGACGTCTCTATCTCTATCTCTCTCTTTCTCTTTCTCTCGCGTGTCTTTCGGGACTACTTATACTTTCGGGCTCGTTGGTTCTCTCTTCGTGTACAATTCGTTCCGCGAATTGAGGAAAAGTGTGACTCGTGCTGTCCCGTGCTTTCCATTTCACCGACGGAGTGTCAAGCGTAATAGGAGAATAACATCGCATTCGTTTGGTCAATTAAGGAAGTCTGTAGATAACATGAAAAAGTCTGATCTATTACAACTGTTTTTCCACGTGAATACTCTCAGCAGACACAGATATAATTTATGTAACGTATACGTAAATGTGGTGTTTTTACATCTATTTTATATTAGAGTTACATGGTTTATTTTTGGTCACGTGGTTTGGATTTTACTATGTAGAAGCTCTTTTTTTCCTGAAATCAGATCGCGCGAGTTCATGTTCGGAATAATGTGAAGAAATTTGTGGTATCGAGTACATATGAAAAATACTGATTCCTCATTTAATTAATTTTCATAACTTGCAAAATTTAAGACGAGTATCGACAGCTAATGCCACGCATAATGAACTGTTTGACATTCCGTAGGACCGTGGGTGTAGCTACCGTAAATATAGCCCAAGTAAGCAAGCTGTAGAGTCATACGGGGGCGTACATTAAAATGATACATAATAAAAGATAATTCCGGTTGGCACGGAACGTGGGAATAATGATATATCCGTAGTGGCACAACTGGTACCGCTAGATAAACCGATAAATTGGAACAAATTCCAGAAATGTGCCGTTCGATGCCAACGAGAAAGAATATAGAATCCATTAGTGGTCTCCTGACTCTGGAGAAGCGATCTAGAATTTTCTAGACAGCGTTAAATCCGAGTTGCACTGACAGTTTAAATCCAACAACCACTAGCGGTCGGCTGTTCGTTGTTAACTCAACATTTGGCCTTAGCATTTATATCTCCGACAATGTTGCGAAGCAATAAACTTACATTTAACACGAAATACGACGCGATAATACTGGCACTTATTCCTTTCTTACCCGAGAAGGGTTTACTTTCTTTAAACGCGGTGGTTATAAAAATACATTAGACATTAGATATTATATAACGTTATAATGAAAAAGTTTCGCCCCCCGGGTGTCCCCGACTATAAGAGAGAAAGAGTCGATCGAGAGATGATCGAAGTGAAGCGTGTCAGCCGTGAGTAGACGCTACGTCTGACCAGTCGTTGATTCGACCACTTCCACTAGCGCGTGCGACGCGGCGCGGCGCTCGCGACGCCCCGTGCAGCTCGCGACGGCCTGCGTCGGCTGCGTCGATCCGCGCGGGTGCACGTCGCCGTTTACATCGGCGGTAACGAGGTCTCGATTACGAAGCGCGATAGGGGCTAGGCGCAATCGAATCCCCAAAGGTGTGTGCGTGTGCGTGCATAGCACAGGCACACAGCCACGGGACGGGGCTTCTCCGCTTAAACATCATCGCCGCGCATACGTAGCGTGACACGCGCGCGCGGCCCTGTGCCGTGGCTGCCATTCCCGATATATCGATCGACGCTGCCGCGGTCAGGGATCGGCCGCGCGCGCGAGAGAGAAAGAGAGAGAGAGAGAGAGAGAGAGAGAAAGGCGAGCCCGCGCGCGCGGGTGATGGTGATCGGCACGAGGACTACGTCCGACGCGCCAGGACGCGCGTACCCGGAGATCCCGAGATCTCCTCTCACGCCGAAACCATCTCGATGCGATATCTAGCAATGATGCGCGCGCGCGCCCGCTCGCGAGGTCTCGTCTCTTCTTTTCTCTTTCTTTCTTTTTTCTTTATTTTTAACCAAACTGCATAACCCGTTTGCGCGGTATAAAAGTGACAACTTGACAAGTATATAAGTGACCCGGTCTGTTTATAGACGTTTTATGGCTCGTACATTTGAAACGAAGCAAACACGCGGTTTACATTCCTCTGGGGAGAAGAAAAGGAGAAAAGACAGTGTATAGAAAGTTGGATTAAAAAGTCATCATTTTCTTCTAGAAACTTGTTTACGTACATACTTTTTATAAATGAATGTTGATCCTTAAGGTACCACGTGAGGCTTTCCATGTATTCTCTTGGTACCATCATGGGTCTCTCGATTCGAATCATTCTTTCATCCGTTTAAAGTGACTCGAAAAATTTATGAATATATCTTCAAGTTTCTAGAACAAGTGGCCTCATTTTAGAAAAAAAAAAGTAATACAATTTAATTGCCTTTGGATAACAATTGGTCGAAATATTGGAAAGTCAGTTTTCAGAATAAATGATCGTTTTACTAAATATTAAATTTATTATGTTTAATTTATTGCGCGCATTGAAGAAAAAATATACATATCAATTTATATGATATTTCATAAAATGGACGATGCCCTTGTACTGTGAACCTGAAGTGCTATCGGACCGTTTTTGCCCGGTCAATAAATCCCAGGAATCGCGAGTGAATAACGATACAAACTGATCGACGAATTCTGTTAGAATATTCAATTCTGGACAAATGTCACGGGATTCTTCGCAATATCTGCGAAATTGCCGTCTACCTTATCTACGCGTGTAATCTCTAAGTGACCGTAATTAGCCGATGCGAGAAAATTAAAATGGGAAAACACATAAAGAAATATCCTGCATCTCTGGACAATATTAACGTTCACATTTCCCAAGTGCCACGCATTAATATTTATCTACAAACTCACTCATAATCGTGATGCAATACGGAGAAAGGAGTTCGAAGGAATTTCAATTATAATTCTGGTTAAATTTAGTGCAATTTTAATAAAGTTTAATCGATAGTTGATTAAAATAAATGGTCATTTAAACAGTACTAATAACACTTTATATTAAATTAATATTTATATTTCAAACAAATAAGTATACTGGTTACAAAAATACAAAATATACATATTTACATATTACACATATATTTTTTTATAATTTCTAGAAAATATTATACTTGTTTGAAATAAATACTATCGATTTGACATGAACTACGTTATCGGTACTATTCAAAACAACTGTTTACTTGAATTGAGCGTCTTGTTCGGTCAGCGCGCTGTCACGTGGTTCCGCCGCTGATGCCTCGAAAATTTTAATCAGCAAAACGCGAAATTTATCCCCGGTTACACGCAACGTCACGAAGTGGCCAACAACGCAAGGCCGGTCAACGTCGATTCGATTGCCGCGATTGATCGCGTCGCGATTACGGCAATGATTGTGACATGTCCGCCAGCCGGTGACCTTCCCTCGCGCGCGAAAATTGTCGGTCAATACGAGCCGCACGATCCGCTCGAGAGAGCCGCGCGGGGTATCGATCACCGCGCGCTGTGCCGCACGACGCCGACGACGACGACGACGACGACGACGACGACGACGCGCCCCGGAGGACTTTCTCCCGCGAGGAAGCGTACTGCGACTCGCTGTAACGATGTATAATACATTTTCCCCGAGCGACGTGACGGCCGCCCCGTCACTTTCGCTCGCGCGCGGGCGACGCGAGTTTTTTTTTAATCCCGCGTCCGATCGCCCGAGTCTCCCGGCGACGTCGTGCGCGCGTGGCTCTCGGGGAGTTGGAAAAAAAAAGCGCACGTGTCGAGCGATTTGCATCCCGCGCGCGAGCTTCCGCACCAAGGGCACCTGTCACTGGCCACTGCTTAAAGTGCATTTAAAAAAAAGAGGATCGTTCTCTTTTTTTTTCAAATCGATTTTATCGGCGGTGAAATCGCGGTTTTGCGCGCAAAGGAGGGGAAAAGGGGGGGATCTATTTTCTTTTAACGGATTAAGAGATTCGTCGTCGAGATCTATCGGAAATATTTTGCGCAACGTGGTGGATTCTTTTCCCACCCCTCCGAGTGAGCTAAAGTTGGATTTAAAGCGGGCTTTAATTCTCGCGGCGTTTAATAACGCGGCGAGTTAATCGCAGCGATGGCGCCTTCGTTCTAGCGAGGCATATACTTGAACTTACCAGCAGCGGCTCGATCCGCCGCGTAATCGTGCGTGAGCAGACGTAACTTACGTCATCGTCCATTGAAGGCGGCACACAGAGGCGCGAGCGCGCGTCAACCCGCGGCGGCTCCTTTGTGTGACACAACGGCACGGATATTCCTATCGACGTAACCCACACACATAAACACACAACATACGTACGTGTGTACACGGGGGCGAGCACCAGGCGGATTTGCCTCGATTCCGCGCATACTCGCGTGCCGTCTCTCGCATTCCGCGCGCGTATATATAAATGCAAAGCGAAAAAGAGAGAAAAAAAAAAGAACGGGCGGAACGCGAGAATAATTGATACTCGCCGGCCGCGAAGATAGTATCCTCGGGATCCCTTAAAGTTTGATAAATCATCCCTCGGCATAAATAAACGATCGATAGGGCGTAATGTCAAGGGTCGCGTCACATGCCCCGCGCGCGATCGCCAATCCGACGCTAAAATAGGATTTAATAGTTCCGCGTTAAGACAGCGGCACGCTCCGAGAAAATGGGAGGGCACCCGGGATAATCCTGGGCGCTCCAGTCCAGCCTCTCCTCTCTTAACGCCGTCCCCGCGCCGCGTCGGACGTTGCGGAGCGGCGTAGGAAGAGTCCGCATGTAACGTCTTGCTGCGATTATATTAAAAACTGTCCGCTGACATTTTATCAGCTGGTATTACTTTCGTTGCCCCCCTTTTTTTTTATCTCCTTGTCGCTACTTGCTTCCATTTGGAAAAAAAAAAGAGAAACGGTTGATTTCCGTACGTTGCTAGAGTGTACGCTGTTACTCCCTTTTCACTTTTTGCACCAATCTCTAATTAAATGCTTTACTCTCTTAGTATAATTATACATGAAGAATTAAGAAAACAGTTATGAGAATCGATTGTCTTTCAAAATTTTTTGTTAAGGGGATATAGAAGAGAATGATAAAATATATATTTAAGAATTTAGCTGGATGTAGATCTATATACAAATAGCTCTGTTAGATAATGAAGATAATTATTACAGAATGCTCAAACTGGCTGCTAGAATGTCACACCTTTCAGCATTGCTCATTATATACTCTAACATCTTCCATAATTATTTTAATTGCTCGACAAAATTATTTTTAGATTTGTCTAAATTTTTGGATACTTCGGCAAAATTGTTCTTTCCGTGTAGCGAATTGAAAAATAACATATTTTTCAATAAAACTTAAGACATTTATCATGTAAAATCTTTGGTTTAAACTTTAGTTAAATATCTGAAAATATATAATTTTGTCAGGCCATTGAAATAATTATGTAGAATGCTCAAACTGACTGCTAAAATATCAAAACTTTTTGCAGCATTCCTTATTATGTTTGAACCTTTAACAATTATTTTGATGGTCTAATAAAATTATTTTCATATATATATAAAACCATTAGATATGTAGCAAATCCTTTTTTCCGTGCATATAATGTATTTCTATTTGGAAAATATTTGCTCAAACAAATAAGATGCAAAATTACATTGAAACAGTGTTGTTAAACTTTGCATTTTTTTTCCAGATATTATTTTTCAAAGCGGTAGCCACTCATAGTTTACGTAGATTAATTTCAAATTTTATAATAAGACAACATCTTTAGTAACATTCATTTCTGGATTCTAGAGGCATTCTTCGATTTTTAATATTTTTTAAGATATAACGAAAAGAGAACATTTTTTCGGAAAATTGTTAAATTCAAATGTGTTTAGTTTTTCGCAAAAAGTAGAATTATAAAACATTCTTTTTATGATCTAAAAATAACAAGTGTGAAGAAAAAATTGCTCACTTTTTAATTTCAGATAATTTATCGAGGCCACCACAGCCACGCTATTATTGGAGATACGCGTATTTATTTATGATGCTATTATTTGTTTACTTTCATATTTATTCTAATTTTGCATTTTATAATTTTCTAAATAAAAATACGTATTTTTAAAGCAGAAAAAACCATATTATTTATCTCTCTTAATAAAAATTTTATATGGTATTGAAAAAAATACCCTACTTTTATTATTCATAAGGATCCTATAACTCCTTAAATTGTATAACCGAACGAGGGTGATTCGCGTGCGCGGAAGCTTGCCCTTCCGTTCGGGATGAAAACTCGCCTGATTCCTACGATGGGTAATAGCGGAGAGGTCTTTTAAAAGTGCGCGCGCGCAGAAAAAAAGGGTGCAGCAGCAGCAGTAGCAGCAGCGGCGTAAGGGAGGGCAGAAGTTGGGAGGGAAGAGGGACAGGTTTTACGGGGCGAACGAACGCAACAGGTGCGCTACGCTTCCCTTCATCCGCGCCGTTTTCGAGTACAAGTGTACTTAGACGAGTACAAGCGCACCCAGGAGTGGAGTTTAACCGATATTTCGTAAACGTCGATAAGCCCTTTGTCCCTTCCCTAGGGTCACCTCGGTCAGCCTGATTTGAAACGATCGTGTCTTATCGTATCCTTCTAGCATCCTTCTATCCCATTAGCAGCCAACTATTTATAAGGGATACAATGCGTGTCAAGATGTTAGATATATCCTAACCTAAGCGCCCGCCATTCAGCGTAAATCGTTTTCGCAGATAACTTGTTTCCGTTCAAATACATAGGTATTATTATTATTATTATTATTATTATTATCACTATATATTCAATATTGATGCGCAAAATTTATTCTTTCAATAAAAATAATAATTCCATAAACTGCCAATATGAACCAACGCTGATATAAGTGCGTAAACAATTTATAATATAATCTGGTGGCCATTGACGAATTTGATTTACTTATTGGAATCATTTAAATATTTGTGAGTTATAAAAATTCCACGTGTACGGAACCAATAAATTATTTCTAACTAAATTCGACTAAAATTCCGCGATTTTTTATTCGGAGAAGAAGGAAGGTTTTACGCACGTGAGAATTTTAATTTAGAAATCAGACGGTAAAGCGTATGAGATGTAATCCGTACATTATGATATTACTACAATTTAATATACTTGGAACACGTGTAATAAGAATTTAATCCCTTTTCCCGTCTGAAATAATCATCTTTAGTGGGTCAAAGGGGAAGGTAGGGATAGAGATAGAGAGCGAGAGAGAGAAAAGGTGAAGAAAAAAAAATAGGTTACGGGGTACTAAAGTAATGCAGTTGTGCGGGCTGCTTTCTAAACCGTGAAATTCCTCGTTATCTGCATTCAACACAGGTCTACATTATATCAACCGTTTAGAGAGTTTTATAAAGTGCCGCCATTTGTCAGTGCAAGCGAAGATTTATCTTAGTCGAAATTATTACCATAACTCAGACTCACCCACGACAATCCACAGCGCTACGCGCATTTATTATAATCTCTGTATCGTTATCTCTCGCGATGACATAACAAACCAAAAGGAAACCCGAGTTGGATAACATCAATATTACACCCGTCGTTCTCGCCCTTCAATCGCCGTGCGAGATATTTACGCAAAAAGTGGAGCATAGTTACTCATTCCGACATTTCGCTGAAGTGTAAAGAGTTAATCCTTTCGCTCGTTCATTAACAGAGAGTTCCAATTAGCTTTCAACTTTCAACTTTACAACATTCTGCTCGTGATTTTCCTTCCTCCTCTTTTAACAATTCTGTTTTCATTAATTAATTAATTAATTAAACCCGTCGTGTTTTCTCTCGGGGCGTCGGGGAGATTACGGATAACGTATACCGCGTTCCGCGTGTCGCGCGGTTTAGCCGACGCGAATGACGAAATGCAGATTTCGTGCGTGAGACGGTTAGGTGGCGCGGCGGGCGGGGGTAATCTTCCGCGGTTGGGAGGGGTGGTGGGGATTCTTAGAAGCGCAATGCCGAGCCGCCGAACCGTCAAGAAAGTCAAGCAGGCAGGCAAGCGGGCAATCGATCGATTGCCCTCGCACGGAACGCATGGCCCTGTTTCGCGCTATACTTCGCGTCGCGCGGTATACTTCGTCTTCTGTTTTGTGGGTCGCGCCAGTGCGGAGGAACGTATCGCGAATCCCGAACGATATCCGAATAAATACAGTATACGGACACTTCTCTTCGCTGGCACGTAAACTCATTCTGTCCCGTTGTGCAGCGCTGCGATCGGGGTCTACCGCATTTCGAGATATATCTCCCCCTCCCCCCCCCTCCTCTCCCTTCCTTCGCGTAACGGATTGTTAAACACAGATTTTCAAATATCTCGCGTGCCCACGCTGCAGCGTGGAATATTCCTCTCCCTTTCCTTTGTTCTCTTACCCCTTCTCCTCGTCTTCCCTCTCGCTTTACGAAGGATCTAAAATAGAAATTTAATAACGCTAATAATCGCTAACACACACCATTTCGTACGAAAGAATATTTGATATGTCACGTTTAATGCGCCGCCGCGGGCGCGCTCGTTTGTTTGTCTGATCGTAAATAGCCATGACTACTTGGCGACCGTGTAATTGCCGACGTGAATACTCGCGATCGACAGAACATATTCTCCAGAATACATGCGATGCTCTTTACCACCGTTGTAATTACATTTAATAAAATTACATATAGTCAAGTCTGAAAAGTGTATACGTTTGAACAGGTTTATGTATCTGTGTGTATTTAAATCTCTCGTAAAACTTATCATGCAATAATTTGATATTATTTTTATTGATCTTAATATTTAATTTACTTCATCACATTGTTAATAATAACAATTTAAAGTATTGCAAAGCAATTGATTGCACTTATGACAGTTACAACTAATCAATTCTATTCGTATATAGAACGGCTGCTCTATAGCGTTATATTCATTCAAGAATGAAAATATATATATATATATATAAGCGTGTTCCTGGAATGCACTTATTTGAGGTTTTCCCACGCATTGATTTTGTGCCGGTGAATCAGACGTTTCATCGAAATTGCGGGAGACACCAAGTCATTTAGACCGTCTAAATAACGCCGGGCACACCCAGTCAACATTATCACTGTCGCCACGTCGCCACGTCAAGCACGTCGGCGCGAAGCAACTTTCCTTCACTGCCGCTCTCTCTCTCTCTCTCTCTCCCTCCCTCTTGTCGCCCGATCGCCCCCTCCTTTCTTCCCCAGGCTCTATTAACCCGTCTTCTCAATTGTACACGTAAGATAGAACATGGGATTTTCGACATTTCGCATTTCGCGCGTAATTGAGTCATCGTTTCGCGAGATCACGAGGGAACTTCACGCCCGACGTCACCGATTCGCCCACCGGGGGGAGGGGGAGATTAATTTTTTAATACGCGCGACCCGTGACTTCTGCCCAACGCTCCAGCTTCACCGAGGGAAAATGGAAAGTAGCCCGATTACTCGTCCCTTATTCAGGATACTCGTCGCGCCGCAATTACTTTCGCCGTAGTTGAAATTTGCGACGACGCAAGTTTCCCCCCAAAGTTTCGCATTTACGTAATTGAATGAGCGATTTTTAACGGGCCGCTTCTCCGGGGTCTCTCCGGCGCGTCGAATTTTTTATTCGAAGCTGCAAGCGTCGCTCTTCAGCGGAATAAATTACGGAAACTCGCCGCGGACCGACACTCAGCCGTCCCGCGTCGCAAAGGTGTACACCTATATATTAACGTCGTCGTACATTCCACAAATATCAATTCAATTTGGAGTTTAATAGCCATGATTCAGTGGCAAATCTCGAAACAGTGGTTTAAAGAAATAAATTTCAGGAAACAATACGTTACTTCTTATCCGCCGTCTGCCCCGTCGTAAACTTCTCTTATTCCCACGGTCGCGGTATTATATTTCAATGCCCCCCCCCCTCTCCACCTTTCTCACGCTTACCAGGGAACAATCGAGGTCGAATAACTGCAGGAGGATATTATCGAGTGAATTATTTGCCGATAAAATCCCACCATTGGTTCACAAAATCCAATATTCGATTTGTTAGCATCTTGTAAACAAAACGCTTGATTTAGAGATTAGCGGGTGTTATTAAAATGGTACACTAATCGACAACATTTTAATCTAACAGCTTCGACAACTTTGGAAGATTTAACAGTTCAATAGTTCACCGTTTTCCCTTTGTACCGTGAGCAACATCCCAGATTTGTCTATAAATTCGAGTGCGCGTGGAATAATTCGCGAATGACGCGCCCTTCGCGTGCAAAACAAAAAAAATCGAGGCCGCGAGGAGGGTGTGTGGGTGTGTGTGTGTGTGTGTGTGTGTGTGTGTATGTGTATATGTGTTTCTAAAAGCTGCAAATGCAGGGGAAATGCCCGTGTCGATGCGACTGATATCCGGATGTCCGGGGAGCAAGTGGACTTGCCTATTTTATCACCCACGTTCGCCCGCGTCCAATTCCATACCTCACCGCGACTCCCCCAGCGATTGCGATTTCGAGAATGTAAATCATGTAACGCATGCACGTACGACTCCCATGACATTTGGATTTTTTTTTTTTCCCTCCCTCGTTACCCCTGGCGCTTCTTCCAATTGAGTCGCCCTGGCATTGGCGACGACGACGGCGACGGTAGCGTCAGCGGTCGTCGTCATGACAACGTTTTTCCGCAACGTACCCGGCCTGGTTCGTGACGTCACGCGACGTCGGCGTCGGCGTCGCCCCACCAGCCGGCCACCGTCGCCAGCAACTGGAAAGGGTTCTCCTACACCAGGGGTGGTTTCCGGTGGCGCTACCGTGTAGGGGTCCACGAATATGGCGATGCGATTACGCAGGAAAGCCAGGCTGGCTGCGTGGATGATTCGCGTTCGTCCACGGGCGCGCGGGCATCCCCGGAACATCCGGAACATTCTCGATCGATCGTTCGGGGATCGACGATTTTGTGAAATTCGCGTTTCCCAGAATCACGTCTATCTCCATCCAACGTGTACTTTATATTTCTTTTTTTATGTTTCTGTACTTATTCGATATTGAAGATTCCTGATAGCTTGAATTTTTGAAAGGGGACGACCGGCCAGGGGATTATTAAAGGGAAAAGGGCATCCTTCCCTATATGTACAACGTGAACTTTAAAAAATTGAGCAACATTTTTCGAACGGCGTTATTCCGCGCGTGGAACTTCGAGGCACGACTTCTAGGAAAATCTCCCCGAACTCCCCCTTGAGATTATAAATTTCGCATAAACATTTTCGCAATTCGAAACTTTTCAATATAATTTGTCAAAGGTTTGTACTACCGACGCAATAAATCGGGTGCCTCGACAGTTCCGACCTTTTCGGAGAGAAAGAGAAAGAGAAAAAGAGTCTAGTGTCAGGGTATAAACAACTTATACAATAAGAACGTCATGATATAGTTATTTATTCCTTAGCCAAGACACGCCTCTCGATGTGATTTAAAACAAATCGTAAATAGAATCGAGAATGGAAAGATACTGAAGACAGGAAAATTTTTATTTAAATTTGTAACTAATTATTTATTCATGGTACTATATGTCAATGCAGTTTCGTATGAGTAATAAGAATTTTTTGCGCTATATATCAGGTTGTTATATGTGTAAATAAAATTTATTTAGATTTTTACTAAATAAAAATACTAGTAAAAAATAATAAGACAAACCGATCAATATATCGAGCCAATACCAATTTTCCTAATACAATGTAATTTATTAAATCAAAAATATATAATTGTAAACGCTATTAAAAACAACTGTGTTAAAAAATGTTTAACAAATTTCGAAACCTTTCGACTATACATAGTCTTCTTCAGTCGTGTCAAATTACCAGTATTTATGAACTTAAACATGAGTAAAATAACGCAAACGAAAATATAATTAACCAGTTAAACACGATGACGATTGAATAACTATAAAAATAACGCATATCGTCTATAAAAATGTGTCATAATAATTAAAACGTGAACGAATAAATAATACAATCAAAAAATAATAACATTTAAAAAAAATACTAGTAACAATGTTTCGATTATATTAAATTTATAGCATAATTTACAATGTTAGAATGTAATTTTATACACAATTTAATTATTAATTATTTTAATTTGGTTATTCAGCTAAGTCGATTGCACTTATTTGAGGTTTTTCTTGAGAAGGCTGATTCTTCAAAATTGTTTTGAGTAATGTCTTAAGAAGCTAATACGGCATTATAATTGGTTCATGATATTTTAAGAATGAGACGTCATCTCTTTATGACATCTTAAGTACTTAAGACGATTTTAAATCGACTATCGGACATATGTAGTTACGTTACGTAACATATTTTATTCAAAGGTACAATTTGACTGTTTAATATCGGATACAAAGAATAAAATATGCAATAAGTCAATTTTACATATAGATTTGTTTTTAGTTTCTTTTTTTTTGAAAAATATAAGAACTTTGTAATTCTAAAACCTTTAAAATATGTGATATTTCTTAGTTACAGAAAACTGTTGTGATAGCTCAGAAAAAATGTACATTATTTTTAGAATCATTTTACATTTCTACGTAACATCTCAGAAAATGTTTCAGTTTACCACACGGAGAGAATTTTCTCTTAAAAATTACCCTGAAAATCGTGGTAATTGTGAGACACAACATAAACCTCGAAGAATTTTACCATACTTTTCATAAAATTTAC
Source organism: Monomorium pharaonis (assembly GCF_013373865.1). NCBI lineage: Eukaryota > Metazoa > Arthropoda > Insecta > Hymenoptera > Formicidae > Monomorium > Monomorium pharaonis. The sequence goes on along the minus strand of NC_050473.1, from coordinate 18,828,156 downwards.
TAAAATTTACTAAATTTAGTAAAATTTTAATAAAATTTGGCAAAGTTTTAGTAAGTTTTGTTAGAAGTATAAAATTTACGAAATTTTGGCAAATTTTATTTATTAAAATTTTAATAAATTTTGTCAAAAGATAGTAAAATTCTTCTTCAAGGTTTACGTTGTCCTATAATTACCATGATTTTCAGCGTAATTTTTAAGAGAAAATTCTTTCCGTGCACATTTTATAGGTTTTAGAATTACGAAATTATTATATTTTTAAGGAAGAACTAAAAAGCTGTACTAATTAATTTATTGAAAGTCACACTTTTTGCGTTATATTATATAGCTTAAAGTTCAAATAAGTGCAAGTTCCATTGTAATTCGTATAATTTTCTTATAAATTCAAATTAAGTAATAACACTACTGCAGCTACTCGCAATATTCACAGAACTTTTGAAGAAAATACCGTTAATAAAAAATAATAAATATTGCTTTCAAACATTCTATGTAAAAAAATTACACGAATTTCAGCAGAATTTACACTTACTTTGAACTTTAAATAAAATAATAAAAAAAAACTATGCTTTTAAAAACTTTATGAGCATAATGTAATTTTAATAATAAGCGATTAAATTGTATATGAGATAAATTCTCTACAAAAATGGCCAAAACAGTAATACTAATATTTTCATTTGGCGAAAATTCGACATATGTATCAATCAAAATAAAAGTACGCGAGAAACATAATATATTAGTATATACATTATTGTGAAAGAATTTAAAATAAAGGCGATCTATCTTCTGCTGTCAGGTCAAGTGCATCAACCTGGATACCGCTTTCGAATCACAAGCTAATGCAATCAATAGACATCGTTTGAATAAAGTTTTGAATTGCTGCAAAATATTATATGACATAATTATATGAAATACTCGAATAATTTAAAAACAATTAAAATGATATCTCTGGCCCATGTTTCTTGTGATGTTTTACGACCTTTAACATTAAACTCTTAATTGATCCTCAAATCATTTAGAACCAGTTCCACAACTTAGTTTAATCTGAGTTTAATTAACAATATCCAATAGGAGAATATTTTTATAATAAAACAAATTCTCTTATTGGACATTGTTAATTAAACTCTGCTCAAACTAAGTTGTGGAACTGTACCATAATAATCAATTTGTATAATTATTTTTTTTTAATCAATATTACTTGGGTTTTGTTTAACTGTTTTTATTTTTTTCAAAATATTGCCATTTTTTTAAATTACCTGAATACAATAAAATTATTATAAAAAGATCTAATTTATTCGTATTTCAATTCATAAATTGGGGTTATCGATTTCCTACGATATATTGTACGTAACAAAAAAAAGATCGTATCAGTTCAGGTTTAAATAGCTTAGTATACTAAAAAACAGAAACAACGGAAACATGCATTTCTTTGCAGTATAATATTTATAAAATTTTTACAGATCCGTATAGAAATTAAATTAAACAAGATAGCTTGGATTTTCAGTTATTCTGTATGCAATCTACAAATACTTTCCCTATGGTTAATTACATAAAATTACGATTATATGAAATATTTCTGTTATATATTTCTGCAGCTTTTTTTCTGACGTTACATACAGAAATTCAGGGATATCGCGCGCTGTACGATATACGCGATATATTAATTTACTGAAAATATGCCGAAGCCCGAGATTGTTATTAGAAGAAACGTCAAGGCTGAGATTGAATCGCTGATAACCGACTCGTCTGCGCCGAACCGTGTCTCATTTCCGCGTGCACGTCGGAATTGAAATGGATCGCGCATCGTTTTGTACGACCGACGACGCGGATGTATGTGCACCGTGGCTATTTATTGATCCGCAATCCGGACGAGGGACGCACTGAAAAGTGTTTCAGGTATAATGCTCTCCGCGAATTCCGCTCGGCATTAATCCATTTATGATCGTAAATCGGAACCCACCGAATTACCGATGATCGCGTTTACATCATATATATATGTGGGTGAGTTATTTTATACATAATCTTGGATTTATCAGTAATACGAACCGCGAGGATGAAACTGGCGTTGCATTTTTTTTTTTTTTTCGACGGACAGATCCTTAAATCTCATGAACTACTATTATATATTAATGTATTTCCCGCTCGACACTCTCTTTCTATATTAAAACCCTCGATTAAATATCTCCTCCAATTTCCATATTTTCGCGCACACCTGACTTTCATAATTAATATATTTTATATTAACTCTTGAATGTTGTATATTTTTTAATAATCTTTCCTGACTACATTCAACGTTCTTTTAGCTGTGCTACTTATATCTATGGTTTTCTACTTGAAGATGCAAACAAATAAACAATTTTTGTAGAAGCGTTACCTGAAATAAATTGAAAGACTGATTGGCTTATAAAACGTAAAACGAAGTGAAGAATGCAATTGCGCTTTGATTAGTAAATACGAAGGGTCGGAAATGGAATCAGGAAACACATACACACACACACACACACACACACAATAATTTCTTTCAGAAATATTACTCGTTAAGCTCGGTGTAGCCGCCCGTTTCAGTTACCGCATATAATTTCTCGATGAAGGCCGATTTGTCGCAGATATAGTTGACCTCGTTTCTTCTTGCTTCGCACGCTGGCAGAGCGCCGCTTTTTATTGCATTTCTATATCCGAGAAATACAATCTCCGTTCAAGCGCGCATTCGACACGTATCGTATCGGGGAAATCGGCTAATTATTTCGCGGTTTCTATATGATACCCCTTACAATGAATAATTAAAGAAAATCCCTCTCGCCTACTATCCCGTAATGTATTCCGAGTGTGCGAACGAAAGGCCATAAGTCAAGTTAATATCAAAATAACGTTAATCCATGAATCTCCTCTCGATTAAACGTAACCGTACAGTATTCCGAGATATACGTAATTTCAATATATTAATTACAAAAGTTATTGCAATCGCTTTTAAATTTCAATAAAATGCTAGTAGAGCAGAAAAAAATACCGCAGTAATTCATTATTTTCCGCTGGAAGTAACAAGATTTAATTTTAATTTATTTTTTCCGCTCTTTCGTGCTTCTGTGTGTGTAATGTTATAAAATAATAGCCGCGCGAGATTTAGATACGACCAAATGGAAATGATTGCGCGCTCGCCGCTATGCCTTTGAACATTTCGTGGATTTCGTATTTTCGTAATGAACGAATAAAATCACGTAGCTTCGAGCACGCGCGACTGCGCAAATTTTACATTACGATATAAAGCAGCGACAGCAGAGAAAGGGGGAAAAAAAAAACATGCATTAAATGATTTGAGACACGCGATTTGCGCGTTGGCCATCTCGTGAAGTTGTAAACCATCGATTTCCTACGTAAATGGAAAAACTATACTGGACAACTGAATAATATAAAGCACGATACACACGCTTACGTCGAAAGTAACGTAATTGCTCTTGCTGCTGCGTGTATGTATAAATGTCTAATTAACAACAAGAATATCGGAACGAAAGTTCTGCTTTGCGACTCTATCTGTAATTTTCTTCTTTTTTTTTTTAACCATAGCTAGAGGGTATAGCTTGTTCCACTTCTACGATTCTATGTAGCAACACGGCTACCATTAGCCGAGATAGTCAAATGTGACGTTACAAGACGAAATAGAAAATACCTTTTGATTTATATTCACTCTCGCAATTAGTAATTGGATTAACAAGAAAGTTGAAATCATGTTCATTGCCGAGTTGCGAAACTTCGCTATTAAATCTGCCCGGCAAGATTTATGAAAGCAGTTTAACAGCATGCGTTTATTTTATTGGAAAGCTGTAAGAATAAAAATTGGGGAGCGCACGCAGATTTAATTAACTTTCCTTCGGTGATTCAGTAATATCCGTCGCCATATATATTTTTGTGTTATCGGATATACATGTTGGAATGCATTTGAAATGTAAGGGTTAGTACTGTGCACTTAAGTAGGTCGGACTATGCAAATACTGAAAACACCTGCCTTGCAACGAAAATGTTCCACATAGTAAGTAGGAAATATAACAATGGAGATTAATATCGTAAGCCACATGAAGGAACGAATTTAAGCAACTCATGATTTTATGAATGATCACGATTTTCTTGCTTAATGAAGAACTCGTTATTCAGAAAACTTGTTACTCAAATGATTAGCGAGAAAGATTGTGTTTACGTTATAAGTATTTTTAATATATTCTCCCAGCAGCTTTGAAATCCCGTACGATAACAGAAACAGTTCACTGATAATTCGAATCGATATCAGCTTTTAGGTCGGTATTTATAAGATAGAGACATACGAATTATTTGAATCAAATCGAATCAGGTAAGAATTGTTTTAGATTCGAGAATTTCGAATCTAAGAAGTTTCAATCGCGTATGTATCGGCAATGTTATAAAATAACATTTAAAATAACATTTATATCATTTTATTTCCATACTATAAGAAATATCACATAAATTTCTCATAATATATAAATCTGTTTTCATCATTTATATATTAATGTTCGATCAAATAATGATGTTCAATTAAAAGTTGTACACGGAGAGAATTTTCTCGTAAAATTTACCCTCAAAATTTGGCAGTTGTGGGATAATGTGTGACCCCAAGGAATTTTACTTTTTAGTAAAATTTATTTAAAAAATTTGTTAAAAGTGTAGTAAAATTTACTAAACTTTTAGTAAAATTTACTAAAAGTATATTAAATTTCTAATAAAAAGTATAATAAAAGTCCTCGAGGTCGCACATTATCCCACAATTATCCAATTTTGAGGGTAAATTTTACGAGAAAATTCTCTCCGTGTATATCAACGTTTCAATTTTATTCGGCGTAAAAAATCTCGATTCGCACATTTTTATTTAATCGTTTCTTACAATTGGTACCGTTTTAAGTACTAACATCATATAGCAACTACAGAAATATTCGCATCTTAAAAAAAAAAAAAATCTTGAAATAAGAATCGAGACCTGAATATAATAAATAAATATAGCCGAAACGATGGAGAAAAAGAGAGAACGACAATCATACGTACAATTGTACGCGACTTACAAATCCTCGTTTTTCCCCGAGATTGCGAACACGTGGAACCTGGTCGTGCAAAAGACCTTTCTAATAAATAAAAGCTCTGAATGCGCCGAGAGAGAAAGAGAAAGAGGGGGACAGAGAGAGGGAGAAAGAAAAAGTCAACAAAAAGAATAATACACCCATTATGCCATAAATATCGGCGAGAACTTCCGCGTGTGGAACCCGGACGTTCGACGTAGTACTCTTCTACATGTGCATGCGTGTTCCACTGAGCGAACACACAACAGCCCTTCACTCTTACTTTTCCTACGTTGCGTATCGCCGGGGCCGGGTCGAGCGTTCCGCTCCGCGCCGCGCCGATGCATAAGCGCATGTGACCGAGTTTCGGCGGAATATGATCGACCGCGCGAAACTCGGTCAAAGACCACCGACACCTTTCCGCGACTCCGCCGTTTGTGTGCTAGGGGTGGTCGGCATGAACCCCCGTGAACGCGCGATCATCGTCTATCACGTGTTTCTCTTCGACGATACGCGGTCCGAAATCCGCAAAAAAAAAAACGATCCAGAGAAATCGATACGCGTTTCTCCTTACGCCGGGAGATTAGGCATCCGCGATAGAAATACGATATTTCGTCGTGAAGGAAGATCCCGTTCTTCGTAGATATCAAGTATCGACATAATTGGTACACGGAGAGAATTTTCTCTTAAAATTTACCCTCAAAATCTGGCAATTGTAGGATAATGTGTGATCTTGAGGAATTTTACTATACTTTTTGGTAAAATTTACTATACTTTTAGTAAATTTTACTAAAGGTATAGTAAATTTTACTATACTTTTAGTCAATTTTACCATACTCTTTAATAAAATTTACTATACTTTTAGTAAATTTTACTAAAGGTATAGTAAATTTTACTATACTTTTAATCAATTTTACCATACTCTTTAATAAAATTTACTATACTTTTAGGCTCTGTTAAATTGCAATAGCATCGTATTGCAAATTTATACTACAAAGATAGGGATATTTTTAACGTAAAAAAAGATATTTTGAATTTGAATTCTTAAATTTCTATTTTATCTCTTATATAGGAATATTATATTTTAAATTTATTTTCCGTTTTTTATACAAAATATGTTGTGTTTGAAAATATTTGTTGATAAAGTTTATGCGAATTTCGTGGTTTACGCGACATATTGTGTCACGTCGATTTCAGATCTTTTTTTTTTTCACGCGCGATGTCAATTGGAGAAGTAATTTCATCAGCGGCTTCTCTGTTTCTGTTGCAGACAAAAATCGACCGATTCGAGGACTAGACTATGTTATTTCGGATAACGGATTGATCGCACCCGTCGCTTCATTTACACGTGAGTATGCATTTCCCAGAAGGGCGACAGCCCATTTGCAGGAGTAACTCGTTTTTTTTTTTCATTCAGTGACATTATCTGTACTCACTAATACTTTCGTGAAATAATTGAAATCTCAGAAAGAAATACTTTAATCACATTTTTATAATTAAGACTTAACGTCAGATTGTTGGCGTATGACCTTAAAATCTGTTGAACTTTCATTTTTCCGCCGTGGAAAATGTCGAAAAAAAAAAAAAAAACGCAAGCCAATGTTAATGCGGCATAATGCGACATTCCACGAAATCGACTAGCTATTTGTTACAATCGCGCTCTTCTGACAACATCGGGATTACCATATCTTCGGCTCTTATCGCAACGCAGCGCTTGCTCTCGACTCCTCCTTAGGTCGGACATGAAAAATCTTGGTTCGCGTTGGACGGTCCCCGACATAGCACGCACTGCCGCAGCGCGTTCGTCATTTCTCGTCGCCATTTCGTTGGAACGAGATTCAGGTAGCCGCAGCAGCAGCAGCAGCAGCAGCAGCAGCATCCGCAACAGGAACAAAACTAGAAGTAGCGGTAGCAGCAGCAGCAGCAGCAGCAGCAGCGACAGCAACGGCATTAGCAGCAGTAGCAGCATCAGCAGCAGCAGTACTCGCGTGACGGCGATCGACAAGAAGAGGGAGAGCAAGAGCAGCGGCAGATCGGCAATCGACGTGCTGCACGGAGCGCCCTTATCCGTCCGACCGTACGTAACGGCGTCGTGTGACCGCATCGTCGGCACGACGCGCCCGGAATCGACGACGCCCAGGAACCGGCCGGTAGCCGGCAAGTCGCGCCGCTTTCAGCACCGGACCCGTCAGCAACTCTACTACCCCCCCGCGTCGTGGAACACGCGCACACCACACTTCAGGAACTGTTAGCACCGATCAAAAGTGAGTCCCCTTCCCCCAGGTCGATCGGGGTGGACGAGACCTTTCGCTTTTTGTCGTCCACCTTGTAATTCTCCGTTGTCTTGCCTCGTATATTTAGTTACGTCAATCTTACTTTACTGCCTTCGCAATTATTTAAGGGGAGATGGTAGTTTGAAAGGATTAGAATAGCTGTTTTTCACAGAAACTTTTTTTCACGAAGAAAGTGATGAATTAAATAAGAGGTTTCATTCGTAGACGTAATGTACGTTTATTTATATCTAAAAATCTTTTTATGCTATATGAAAAGCTTGATCATCGTAACATCTTACAAAATCTTTCAAGCAGAAATGCTTTAAGAATCTTGAAGAGGAGATTTAAATCTGTTCTACGCGGAGAGCTTTGGTTTTATTCATTTTTAAGAAAACGTGATTTTTTTTCCCCTAAAATTTCTGTTGTTAAAAAACAGAGCTAGACATTTTTTTTAAACCTACAAGATTGAATAGCAAAGAAAGTACTGTAAAAACTTTATGACCAAATGATAGTTAGTTTTTGAGATATCGTGACTGTTTTGAGAAAAACAAGATTTAACAGAACTTATTTCTTTCTTACCTAACGATTAGTTACAAACGATAAACAATAGCTGTCCCGTTGTGATAGAAGTTCATAGAGAAAAAGGAAAAACGCTTTAAAACATTATCCAATGGCACAAGCAATATATTAGCGTGCCATACAATGCAGCGAAAATTTTGCAATAATTTAAATTCTGTAATTTCTTTAATTTTTACCGGTTTTGAATAGAATTTGATTTACACACATTCCGGACGTTTAATATTTAAAAAAATGCAATAAAAACATGAAATCGATATTTTCAAAATTTTTTAATCTATCTCCCCTTAACAGCTTCGCAGATTCCACGGTTATTCTTTATTAATCATTAATCTATGAAATAAAATGCGTTATTTCGGATTTACGATTTTGATTTACGTTGGCCTATTGATATCATTTTTTTTTTTTTTTATGTGTTTCTTTTCGTTTTCTTTTTCTTCATCGTTAAGAAAATACCCACTAAGTTTAAATATCTCTATACAATTTATAGATTTCTTTTTACGTCTAATTTCGTTTAAATTCTATTATATTCTCTGTATACAGGATAGCCAAAAATTTTTGACAATGATGTTGTATATAGTGTACTTGTATAGAGGTAGAACGAACTAAACCGAATGGAAAAGTTTCGTATTTTGTGGTTTTCGCAATAGTTATATTAATTTATGGACAGCCAAATTCTCCGGGCTTAATGCAAGCCACACATGCAAGCGCTGTACCATAAATTCTCAATCACCCTCTATATGTAGAATACAATGGTCCGTATTCAAAACGCGCTAACAAAAATGTTATTCAGTAGAAGAATCTGTATTATAAAAAAAACAAATTTTTCTATTGGATGACAACGCGCTAACATTTTTGTTAGCGCGTTCTGAATACGGGCCCATATGTTTAACCATCCAAAATTATTATCAAACCCAACATCTAAAAGGTTATGAAGGAAAGATTGAGATTCAGTCTTCCTCAAATTTCCCGCTTTTCAATTAAGATAGACAATTAAGATAGGCAAAGTGGGCAAATACTTATGAACGGCAGTGTGTAGTGTTAATGTGGATACAAACTTGAGCACGAATGCGAATGAGGCAGGCCGAGGCCGTATCAGCGTGTAGGTGCAGACGATGCGCGGCAGATTGTCTCAGATTATCCGTCGCACACAGTCTCGGAGTTTATCAAAGACAATTCAGGCTCAGTTTGAATGTGTCCAAGCACGCGTGCGGAGAACAACCGTGCATGACACGGCAAAACTGATAAATTATTTATAGTATTAAATATAGAAAATATTACACACACACACACACACACACACACACACACACACACACACACACACACACATCTTTTTTTTTTTAAATGATTTATACACGGAGAGAATTTTCTCTTAAAATTTATCCTCGCAATCATGGCAATCATGGGACAACACGGACCTCGAAAAATTGTATTATACTCATGCGTGACTTCGAACAATTGTCTCGTGTTGCCTCACGCAGAAGACTTCAATTTTGCAATTCGGGATATTTGATGACGCTGCCTCGACTTGCCTCATTTCATGCTCAAGTTCTCTACCCACCTTTACGTCACTGATCGCGATTCGCACTCGCAGGGAAGGTGGCTCAGCTGTGCGCAGCCTAGACAATGTCCGAAGATTCTGACTCTGTATCAGAGGAAGAAAGAAGTTTGTTCCGTCCGTTCACGCGGGAGTCCCTGGCAGCGATCGAGGCTCGCATCGCCGAGGAAGAGGCTAGGCAGAAGGAGCTTCAGCAGAGAAGAGCGGAAGGCGAGGTACGAACGCGACCGTACGATCGCACGATCGCGTATTTTCTATATGAATATAATTCTCTTAATTAAGCGCATTAACTTAACATCGATACACACAACTCGTCATAACTGCGTACTACTCCGTAGGACAACCCCTTAAGTAGCGCCAAATAAATTATGCGGTCGTCCCCTCCAGTAATGACGATCGCGTTCAGGTATTCCGATCCTTCTCAACCGTTTCCATGAAAAGTCTCGAAGAGACTACTTGCTTGAAGTGTAAAAAAAAAAAGAAAGATCACGGTGGTAACTTAATAAGAAAGTATATGCTTTGCATAAATGTTCGTTGTACATATACGCTTGTCGTTTCTCCAAACTCGAGTTTGTTGTTATCCGTTGTATAATTTTTGAGTTAATAACTGTGTAATTGATATTATTAATGCTAGCGGGTACATTTATCTGACGCTGCTGATTTTCCTGCCAGGCTCGATTGTGCGGTCAATTAATTTCCCTGTGTACGCAATCATTGTCCCCTCTGTACATATTCACGTGTACATATGCATTCATGCGAGACGCGAGCAATGTAACAACAAAGGTTTACAAACCTTCACGAAGAGGATGTAACATTCGTTTAAACTGAAAATCCTATTGCACAACAGATCATCTTAGAGCTTTTGAACGAATTCGTTTCTTCAACCAAGTAGCCAACGCGCCCACGGGCGCTTGTGTAAATGCGCTAAAAAGTTTCGCATTAAAGTTCCGCTACTCATACTTGAGATTTTATTACGTTCATAAAATATTTTCGCCATAAAATTTCTTCTTTTAAAACGCTTTAGCGGAAAAATATATTTTTTTTAATAAAGTAATCGGAACAAAATAAATGCAGAACAAATAGAGAAACGAGTAAAACACGCTTTCGACAAACATCCAAAGCGATATAACAGTATCACATTTGTCAAATGCATTTGGTATAGAAATTCAATTTACTTAAATAAACAAGCAGTGAAATTGAAAAAAAATTGTACATATAAAAAAATTATAAATCACAGCATTCGATGTTTATTCTTCAATATCTTCGTTCTTTAAGAGACGTTTAGTACATTCAATGGAAACATCCCTTTTTTTTTTTAAATCGATTGTTTATAATGATTGATCTTGAGTATGAACTGCCTTGTCGTTGACTATCCTATGCTCTCCTAGCTGTAGCGCCGTATGCGAAACCTGTTCTCCACCATTCTTTTCTTACATACACATATGTCAAATTTGCAACCTGTTATTTACATCTGTCTCCCTTATCCGTTCGACTGTTGTCCTTTGAGTGTTTCGCTTGATCTCTATCGCTAATGTAGTGAAGATGTAAACTATCTCTCTATACCGACGACTATTCGAACCCCCTTTGTTTATGTATATCTATACATACATATATCTGTCGTCGAGTAATGTTTTGTGTGTGTGTGTTACGAAAGATCTGTCACGTATACGAAGCTCGATGTCTGTGCCACTTTATCTCTCTGTGCCTACTTATACATATGTATACTATATAAGTATATATACATACATATATACATTATCTATGTGCGTGGATATCGCATATGTGTCGTGGCTACCTCCACTTTCTTTCTCCTCGCCGCACTCGCGCTAATGAATAACGCGCGAGTGCCACGCGATGGGAGATGATTATCACGGAGGAGCGTGATTAATGTAAATCCAACGAATGAGTCCCTTACATCCTTATAATTAGCGCTCCTAATTTGCCCCACGGCTATAACAGCAACGCCGATAAAAGGAGAGGATTTATTTATTAACCTACCACCTCCTACTCCTCGTCCTCCTCCTTCGCGTCTATCGTTCAACATTGATCGCGCTGTTTGAAAATTACTTTCGCAAGAGGAGCAAATCCTCTCCTTTTATTGCCTCCTTGTATTATACTCTAGCGATGAAAGGTCAAGGAGAGAACGAGAGAGAGAGAGAGAGAGAGAAGCGAGATCAAGACTGGATTATCATCGATCGTCTCTCTTTCTCTCCCTTTTTATAATAAATTTAAAAAAATCTCATGTATCGGCCTACTATTTTTGCTTTCCATTTTTTTAAAAATGTACGCCAAAGTTATGAATCAACCAACAAGTTTAGACAGATACATTACGTTTCTCTACTAATTGCGGCAGAAGCTACATCGTAATCAAACGTCCGTAAAAAAAAAACGTACAAATTTATTACGGTTGTCCGTGTGTATCAGCAAAATTTCTTAGAGTATCCTGGAAATGGTCGATAAACGACACGGGCTATAATTCTCTGTGAAAAGTATCCTCGAGTTTTCCAGACGAGCCGTGTTTTTCCAACGGTTTAATCCAGTCCCGATCAAGCTTGATGTGCTTGGAAAAACCCTCTATCCAGCTTGCCTGATCCCTGGTGTATTTCCAGTCGTACGTCTGTGTCGTGATGTAACACTGTGTTTTCTTTCTCCTCCTTTCCTCGCCACGTCTATCCTTTTAATCTTGTTCTCTCTCTTACTATTTCTTTTTTTCTGAACTCTCCCGCCCGATTCGGTTTCGCACCTTTCCGATAGCTGATTTATCTTAACCGCGCCCCACCCCCCCCCCCGCTCTTTTACATATTAATATATTTTTTTTTTCTATTTTGTTCATTCACTGATACTTCTCCCCCCCCCCCCTCTTTGTATTCTCTGTATCTCTGTGTGTAACAACTGTTTCTCCATTTCTCCAATTTCAGGGAGGTTTTGGACGGAAGAAAAAGAAAAAAGAAGTAAGACGTTACGTCACGCTAAGTAATACCGCTCTCTCTATCTCACATCCGACTCTTCTACCTCTTACTAACATTATAAATACACACACACACACACACACACACATGTATACACCGATATATATATTACGTACACGCACATGCACACTGCGGAACACGTGCGCAAACAGACACGCACACGATCTCACGATTTTTCCTCACTCGGCGGCATTTGGTCGATCGATCGACCAGACACGCGTCACTCACTCGCTGGCCAACGTCACACGTACGACACAATACTTGCCTACATTTTGCGCAGGGATTGAAAACAAGAATAATGAACTTTTGAAATGTCGAAGTGGAATCGATATTTTCGACAGTAACAACGGACGATTCCGTACACCCTTTTTTTTTCCGCGGCATATCCGACGCTGATGAAGTCTTTGCACAGTCGATTTTATATTTATGTTAGTCATCAACTTACAGATCGTTTTAATTTTATTTGTTAATAGCAACGTTAATTTTTTCCGGAAAGTTTTTACGGGCTATTTATCATTGCTTTTGAACCAAAAAAGTAAAGCAGAAAAATGTTTTCCTTTAAAATGTTATTTTCCGCAAACTATATTCTCTTACCAATACCTTTCCTGACAAATGGATCGCGAACAATCTCTCTTTCGTCCGACGCTTTCTCGAACGTCGGCGATTGATCCTCCCAAGGAGGATTCGGCGTTTATCGTGTGACGGCTGGTCGCAATCGTGAAAAAGGTTTCAATCCCTGGTTTTCTGCGTGCCACGGTGTACATTGATTCCCGAGCGTCATCATCCCGAATCGATACATCGACCGAATGCCAAAGATGTGCAAGTTTAATCCGCGAGGCATTGAATTCGAAACGTTCTGATTAATTAATTTGGGAGGCTATTCTTAGCCGGTGGGATACGCGCGCGATTCGGCTCCGTGATATCTCAATGTCGCGTATCTTTCTTATCGCGTGAATATCCCCCCCCCCTCCCCCCGCTCTCCGGGTATATTACATCGTGGCCGAGAACATGACGATAAAGTCTCGTGATTTGCATACGCACACGCACACGCACACACACATACACGCATACACACATATTATACACACGGTACTAAGCAGCGTGCTTCTGTATATTGCCCATTGATTGTTTGCAAATACACGAGTAACACGTTCCTTGGCAAGTGTCTTGACGTCTTACGATCGAAAGCGAGCTGCGCTTTAAACGCTTTAAACGCGCGGCTTTCCCTCGAAATATTTGTTGCTTCCAGAATCACTGTGCTTTTACGACACGCTTACAGGAGAGAGCCCCCGAGGATCAAATTGTGACGGAAGACAATCGCGCGCTGTTTGGAGCTACAAGCGCCTCGGTTGCTGCAAGCACCGGGAATTAGCCGAGAGAGAAAGAGAGAGAGAGAGAGACGAGTAATTTATATCGTGTAATTGATTTGACTAAATTTTCCCAACTTGATTAAATTTCTTCAGTTCAAAGGTTTATGTACTTCAGTTGAGTACACGAAATTCTCGAATTGAAATATTTAAATTGAATACATGAATGCTTCAACTGAAGAAATTTAATCAAGCTGAAAGATTTAGTTAAATTAACTACCTTTTTTTTTCTTATTTTGTATACGTTCCGTATATAGAAAAATATTTATTCTACTGTCAAGCAAAGCGATTACTCAATTTATTTTTTTCCTTATAATATAAGTAACGATTACTTTCGATAAAGAATATTTTCTTGATAACAGTCTTAAAAATATTATTTGTCACAAATTTTAGAAAAACTTACTATTATATATTTGAAAAAGAAATTTACATTTCCTCGAATGAATATTATAAAATTGGATCGAAGAAAAGTCAAAGCAACAAGTAAATCGAATTTTCATTTTAACTTGATATTCTTAATTAAAGTATTAAATTACTAGGATTCAGAATATATTTTAAATAAATTTGTTACTCAGTGACGAACTTACACGATAGATTTGCGAATAAACTTATAAATTATTTAAAATAAATGATGCATAGAAAAGAAGAATATTGTTATTTTGACAATATCTTTAGTTTCAAAATAAAAAGCTTGAAATAAGATTATGTTACGTTAAATAAAAAAATTTACTTGAGTAAAGATTTATTTGAAGATTTTATATAGTTTAATCAGGAAACTGATATTGTTGTTATTTAAGAATAACTTTCTCAAATGGAAAGGAAAAAAATGTTGGATAGAAAATACTGTATGTACAAATCGAAGATTATAATTTTCTTAGAATAAAATTATCAAAATAATTATATTACATTCTTGAAATAACAATTATAGTATTGAAATAAGATTATAATATTGTTGAAATTTAAGATTTTTTAATTCTTCTAAGAAGATTATAATGTTCTCTTCTAAGAAGAGTTAATTTGACACTTGCCTTTTTTTCTATGTGCTTATTTAATTCAAGTACACATTTTTCTGCGTATACCTAGAAGTTTGTTTTAACTAAATAATGAGTGCATTAGAAGACCATTCATCAAGAAGATATTCTTTGCAATGATAACCGTTACTTTAAAAAAAAAAAGAAAACTAAAAAATAAGAAACTGCTTTTCTCGGCATGAGAATATATTTTTCTCCGTGCGGTAACAATTAATTCCGGACTCGGATCACGCAATGGTTCAAGGATTCAAAGCTGCGTCGAACCTGATACGACTTGATTTCGAAGAGCGGGTTCCTAGGAACGCGCGTGTAATATTTGCCCGCGGGTGATAAATTCAGACACGTAACTTCTGACAGGAGATATATATATGATCGCGGGCTTAGAAAGTTCCGTATCAAGAAAATGCGACGCCTACGGAGCGGCGGCGGCACGGAGATATGCGCAGTAACATAAACGTCGCATGAATATTTCGAGCGGAGGTCGCGAGGTTGCCCGCCTTGCAGATCTGCAACGCTTCACGCAGATCGTAATGCCATGTATACGCTTATCCTTCGTTTCATTTTCTCTTAAACTTTATTTCATTTTCTTTCACCCCCTCGATCTCCAACCATCGATGCCAGCTGCGAAGCAAAGTGCGCGCGAGTCGCGCACATCAGCCGCATCCGCCGAAATATTGATTTACGGACGCGCGATAATAGCAAGTTTTCACTCGGAAAGGAGAGAGAGAGAGAAAGGGAAACTTCGCCGTACTACTGCGGATCTCGCTTCGGAACAATCTTAATCCACCCCGTCGGTTGGCGCCACGGCGGCGGCGGCGGCGGCGGCGTCTGTTATTGTCCCCGTGTGCAAAACGCGAGAGACCCGAACGAAAGTCAAGTTCGCGCGGAAGAGAGAATCGAGGGCGAGCTCGATTTCCCACGCGTTTCTCACGCGCACATTGCTTCGTCCTCCTCACGGCTTCGTGATCGAATCCGATAAACGGGGTCGGCAGACTCCACGGGGCTTCGACCACGGAGGAGTTTTCCCAACTTTCGGCACGAGTCTTGGCGTTGTGCTTTCGCGCGCAGCAGCAGCAGCAGCAGCAGCGTTGTGCTCGGCGGACGCTTACTTTGGCTTGCGCAACTTTTAGTTAGATCTTATAGTAACATCTAGACCGTACACGGAGTTCTAGAGTAGCCTTTTTACCTATATAGGCGTAGGTGACACCTGCCTCAAAAGAAAGGAAAAAAAAAAAAAATCTCTGACACATAACAAAAGAGACTGAGGTCTACATCACCGCGCAGGTCGACCGAACGGATCTCTCATCTCGTCCGCGTTTTTTTTTCTCTCTCTTCTTGCGGTTCCTTTCGCCGCCAAGCGAACAACGCGTCGGCGACCGTTGCGCGATCGTTGAGCGGTCTCGAGGTCTTAAAAGGAACTCCCGGCCCCGGCATAAATTTACATAAGCGCGTAAACGTGGAGTACGAAAAACGTTTTCCCGGGGTCGCCTCCCCACGGGGGAGAGAGAGAGAGAGAGACCACGTAACACCGAGCGCTTTATCTCGGTACGGGGAGACGTTTATTCGCCATGCATATACGCTTTTATGTCAATTTGTGCCCTGGAATAGATGGGAGACATCACACTGCGGTTATACGTCCCCGCCGTACGGCGGGGAACGGATATATATATATATAGAGGCCTAGAATAGAGCTGATTGTGTCTAGAGCGTCTTAGGCAAAACCTAGTACCAGTCAGAGTTTATCGGCATAGAAAGAAAAAAATAGGAATAGTGTGTCTCCTTTTTTTTTATTATTAAATTAAGACTCGCCAGAGATTCGAGCCGTAGGAGGGGCCAAAGTCGAGCAAGATCGCGTGGACCTTCTTCAGGTTCGTATGTTCACGACCCGTTTTTAGCACCGGCGTGCTTCCGCAGCGCGAAACACGCGTCGCGGTATTGTTCCGCATACAAAGGGCTTCCGCCTTTCGGCAGCGACGCTGTGATTTTTTTTTTTTATTACCGCGGCAAGCGGCCGTCGGCTGGAAAAGATAATGACGGTTTTTCTGAATTTTATCAGCGAACACGTACGGGGGATTCAGTAAGTTTAACGCTTATCTGCCCGTTTTTTCCGCTTCCCCTCCCCCGGGAAAAGCGACACGTCGGCAAATCGCACGCAAGACGCTTATTAATAATTGTACCGTTTTTTTTTCTCACACACGAGATCCACACGGTTTGAGATTCTGTTCTTTTGTGTGACGCACAGAATTCGCGACGCATTCGCGGGGCTCATCTAAAAGCGGGTTATGAATAACTGGTGCACTTAGAAAAAGTACGCGGATGAATATTTCCAAAGAAGCGATTTGTTCGAGAATATTCATACGACGGGGCACTGAATATTTCACGCTCGCGTTCCACATACGGGAGCCGAACGCGGCGCCATATGGCTCCTGTCCCTCTCTATACGGTCAAGTTTATATTTCTAGCGGTACTACAGGGGTGCTCGTAAATGCATATTTCAACGTCGCCTTTCCCGCGAAAAAATCTCGCGTCAGAGTTCGGCAATAAAAAGAAATATTTCATATCGCCGAAATATAAAAAAGGGTTGCACGCGGGTCGATAAAATTCGATAACGTTTAGCGAGCAATTAAATAATTCCATACTTTTCGCGAAAATACATTTGGGCAAAATTGCACCAAAAATCTATTCGCATATAGAATTCGTGGGAAAAACTTTAGAGCCGTATTCGCAATATAATTTATTATATGCGTTGTCGTGGTATCCCTGTTGAATTATGTATGAGACATTCTTGTGTCACGAATAACGAAGAATTACTGAAATATTTGAAAATTAATTTTACATTACATTGTGTGCACCCCCCTACCCCGCGCGGCACGTCATCGTCGAATGTGAGAATGGAATTGCGCGCACAGCGCAAAAACCTATTGTCCGTTTAATTTACGGTCGAAGAAATCGATATTTTGGAAATATTTATAACCATCGATCCGCTCGATTATTTTTACTTTTTACGGTCGGATATGAAATGCGATATATGCGACGGCCCAATTTGATTTTTCCACGCGTGAGACGTGGGAAAATAATAATGGAACGCATTAAAAAAAATTTTTCGCAAAATTTTTAACGCACAACAGGCGGACGAGGTCAATTTTTTAATCCCCCGCGCACACGCGGGCGGTCCATATATCCTTGACATATTCGCTTCGACAAAAGGAATGTTTTCAGTCACTCAAACAATTCTGTTCTCTCTCTCGATAGAATTTGAATTACAAAGAATTACATCCTTTTGTATTTTAATTACTTGCGATAATATATATATATATTTTTTAATCTACACCAAGAGACATCCGAGGGTCATTCTGCCCAGGCAAAGTGCCGTGATAACGCGATACGGCGGAGAGATATCGCGCCATCGGGATAATCTTACGAGCATCTCGTTCGCAGGTACGGTATGACGACGAGGACGAGGACGAAGGTCCTCAGCCGGATCCAATGTTTGAGCAGGGAGCGCCGATCCCGGTCCGAATGCACAACGATTTTCCACCCGAGCTGGCCTCCACACCTCTCGAGGATATTGATAGCTTCTACCACAATCAAAGGGTACCAGGAATTGACGCACTAATTACTTTAACTCGCTCTCAGAGGGGCCGAGTTTTCGCCGAGATGCGGAATATTAGAGCGGGCGCGCCGCTTCACTATGACCGCCGCCCTCTCGCGCGGCTATTTTCAAAACTTTGCCCCTCGAGTTCGTAATTGCTTTGTGTAACTACTTTACGGCTGTAATGGTGCGTTAAAAGCCGTATATCTGTATCGCGATCTTTTCATTATTTTACTGCACAGGCACGTAAAGTTCGAAAATCGTGAACACAATTTTGAAAAGAAGCACTTTTCCCCGTATGTTATTTCTCTCTCAACACAATTTTATACACCATTATATCTGAAAAATATCTCCGTTTCTTTCTAAACCGAGATAATTATTTTGGGAGTCTCGTTGAAAAGAAGCTGAATATTTTTTATTAATATATTGACGTCTTTAAAGCACACGATTAAATCCGTGAGAGCACAAGGCGATTTTTTTTTTTAATTGTCCATGGTTACTGCATTTTCGCAGAACTGAATGAATTTTGTGGTACTGTTCATAGACCTTCGTCGTCATTAGCAAGGGAAAGGATATATTCAGATTCTCAGCGACGGATGCGATGTGGATGCTCGATCCGTTCAACCCTATCCGGCGCGTGGCCATATACATATTGGTTCACCCGATCTTTTCCCTCTTCATCATCACTACAATATTGGTTAACTGTATACTCATGATCATGCCCACCTCGCCCACCATCGAGTCCACCGAGTGAGTATCTTTCGCCGTTCTCATTTGCGAATCGTGACTCTATCGGCGATGATGAATGAGCAAATACTTGTAACGAGCGGGAAGCCAAGCTCTTTTTTTCGCTCTTATTAGAAATGAAATTATCGAGAAGACTCTAATTGAAGGTTTTACACACTAGGGTGAATAGCCAATATACTTCTCAATAAAGCTAAATGGCCATTTCTAATTGATGACACGCATGACGAGGTATAAATTCTAAAAATAAATATTTTGGAAACAAGAAAATAATTATTTAGACACTTAAATATTTAGATTTTAATACATATTTCAAACTTCAAAATATATTTTTTTAAACTTCTGTGACTATTCCTTGCAAAATTATATAAATTGTATTTCGATTTTTCGTCACTGCGATTTGATACTTTAATTTTATGGAATATATATTGTATATCAAAATATTTGACTATAAATTACAAATTAATATCGCTATTAATATTTATTTAATATTTATAATTATTTATAAATATTAAATTATATAATATCGTTTAATATTATTCATCTTAACGATGATACATATTACACTTACCTAATTAATCAGTTTAATTAGACTCCGTTTATCTCTTTTTTTTTTAATATCAATTTCCGGGATATTTGATACTTGAACAAAGAAAATTATCTAAATTTTATCGTCACATTTTGCAAATGCAGGCGACATGGAAGAGACAGAAATGTTATTATTTCTTAAGATGTACAAGAGTTCTGCAATGACCGACAATACACACTTAAGCTCGCTATTAAGTGATTTACATAGTTTAGTATGGCGACACGTGCCTAAAGCTGGAGATGCGTTTGTCGTCGACGATTATTTATTTTTGACAAGATTATTTATTTCTCGACAAGATTTTTGACTATAATTTCCGACTGTTTTTGATTGTATTATTTATTCGTTCACGCTTTAATTATTATGACACATTTTTATAGACGATACGCATTGTTTTTATGGATATTCAATCGGCATCATTTTCTAAATGGTTAATTATATTTTCGTTTGCGTTATTTTACTCATGTTTAATTTCATAAATATTGGTAATTTGGCACGACTGAAGAGGACTATGTATAGTCGAAACGTTTCGAAATTTGTTTAACAATTTTAACACAGTTGTTTTTAATAGCGTTTATAATGATATATTTTTGATTTAATAAACTATATTATATTGTGAAAATTGGTATTAGCTCGACATGTTGACTGTTTATCTTATTATTTTTGCTTAGCATTAACGAGCTCTTTATATTTCGTTTATTTTTTATTTATTTTTGAGTTTCAAAATTGAACTCGCCGTTTTCACCGCCAGGTTTAGTAGTTTTGATATTTATTCAGTTAAAAAAAAAAAAAAAATCTCATCGAAGGCTTACGGCCTGTGATCACCTGTGTTGTATAGATACTTCAAGAAATGTTCTACATGTTATAGCTCTAATATATGAGTAGAGACTGTGATAAATTGTATTCCGTTGGTAAGTTTTGTACTAGTCTCTCTAGAGATAGCACTAGGCGACGGGCAACAAATCGCGCGAACGATTCAACATGCAGGGATATACTGCAAATTTATGGATATCATTTCGGAGTGTCTCAAAATTTGGGTAAACGGTAAATGTTTAATATAAGCGGTGAGACGAATGTCAGCGTTAAATATTAAATGACGAATCGAAAAACTCGACTTTAATTTTATTTTTTATCGCACTTTTTATGCCGGTAATTGAAATATTAAGCTCCGAGTGTGATGAACTATTTCTTTTATTATTTCTCGCGATGTGAATAATTCGTTCGCGTGCACCGTGTGCCTGAGACGCGAGTACACTGGTAGTTGATTTATATATATTGAGATAGAGCCAATAGTTTATTGTCGGGGTAAAATATACATGTCAGAAATTATTGCCGTGTTTAGATGCGAGCGTTTAGCCTCGTCGACAAAAGTGATCATACTATTAACGTATATATATTGTCGTAGCATGTTTTTCTGAGTTTATCAATAGATTAGTCCTACTGTTGTAAGTTTTACACAATGTAAATGTACGTATGATATAGCAAATATACGTCTACAATAATTAGAAATAGAAAATAATTACGTGGGATGTACGATAGAAACACTATAACGATAGTTATGATCACAATTTTGCGCGAGTGTCGTTCGCGCGTGATTTTCAAGCGTGTTAGACGGTAGAGAGAATCACATGAGGCGCACTTAAAAAGCTGAGTGGTGTGTTTGTTGTTTTCAGAGTGATATTTACGGGCATCTACACATTTGAGTCCGCCGTTAAGGTGATGGCGAGGGGTTTCATTCTGCAGCCTTTTACCTATCTTAGAGATGCATGGAATTGGCTTGACTTCGTAGTTATAACTTTAGCGTGAGTAGTTAAAACTTATTCTTCTTAAAGAGACAGAAAGGCAAGAGGACAGAAAAAAAAAGCAAAAGGAAAATAATCTTAAAAAGTACACGGTAGAGTACGGCGAGGAAAAGGATCGTCGCCATTTTGTCGAGAAAAAAGTCGCGGAGACTCTGTGGAATAGAAGAGCCCGAGTATCGCTCTTAATCTTTTTATAAATTATACGTCGTGCTAATTACATCGACCTCGCAGTAAGAAACGTTATTACGAGGACTAAAATTCATTTCGTATACCCTTATTTCTTTCGAAAATTACAAAAACTGAAGATTATTCCCGGGATAATTCGGTGACTTTTACAATAATTATTTACAGATTTATATATTTTGACAGCGTCGAATTAAGTGAATCAATTGGCTTTCAGTAGAGAACAGATGCGGATTGTAATATCGTGTCACGACAAATGCCGGTAATCAAAATGATCAATTTTAGATCGGAAGTTCCTAAACTGATGAGTTCACTCACGAAACGTTAATTAGTATCAAGTTAGATCTTTCCAGGTTATGACAGTAGACTTCTCCGCTAGATCCGTTGAGTACGCTAACGTAAGACTACTTCCGTAGTATCGATTATATACTTCTTTTTTTTTTTTAAATAATATATGTATACGATCTCTTCGTTCATTATACGCCTCACAGTCCACGCAGACACGAACGTGCATATACACGCATGTACACTCAAGGGTGTACTTATATATATATATTTTTTAGGTACTTACATTAGTTCATTTAGATAGGGATAGTATTATTTTCTTGCCTCTTTTAGTGATAAATAAAAAGTTTTTTAATTGCCATTCGTAATACGTTGATTAGACATTAGTACTCTTACTCGTCGAGTCGATAAGTCAGTTGACTAATTGTTGTAGTTTAGTACATATCTATATACATACATTCTTACTTCAGTAATTGTTCATAGATGATCGATACGTGTATACGTTTCACTCGATAAGTCTCGAGTACTCGACTGCGGTTCGTAACACGGCCGAAATCGCGTGTCACGAGATTCAATAATCTTTCGTAGTGTCTGGGAACATTGACCGTTTTTCTTTTTCACTATAATTGTCCAATTTCTTTTATTTTCATGACGAGAATATTAACAATATTGGAAAACGAGAATCACAGATTTTATCTTACTACGAAGAGTCAAAAGATATTTGTCAAAAGTACAGCAAGTTCTTACAAAAATTATTAATGCGATATTATCAATGCAAGTGCTTTTTTTTTCTTAATTAAAAGAAATAAAAATTTAGAGTCTTTTTTTTCCTCAAAAATAAAGAGCAGCATGATATCGCACGTTGAAAGCATACGTGATGATGCTAAAAATAATTTAATCGTTAAAATTATTGACGGGAGTAGTATAAGTTTTGGGGGAAAAGAAAATGCAATCTCGAATCCCGTGGCAAGTTGTATGCAGCGTGTTACGTTGAATCGTGCATGCAGTAATAGCTACCTTACGATACACACGTTGCAGTTCGTGCAGATATTTTGGTAGGAAATAGGAAAAGTAGCGAGTAACCGTTTGCGTAACTACCGTTAACTCCCGCCCCGATCTTCTCTAACTTGTTTTTTAACCTTTTTGTTCGTATCACTGTAATGTGTGTGATGTTCGGGTGTATTGCAGTTATGTGACGATGGGCATAGATCTAGGCAACCTTGCCGCTCTCAGGACATTTCGAGTCCTCCGAGCCTTGAAGACTGTCGCTATTGTACCAGGTATGCTTAGAATATAGAAGTGCCCGTAGACACAAAATACACACATAGTGGTTCTAGTCAACACTCGTCGCGCTCGCTGTTTGTACATCTTCCGTGTCTCATCACATACCTACATAACGGTTCCGTGTCTCACTGCAGCTTGTATCAGCCCTTGGCGTCATCATCGGCCCTCCCCCCCCCCCTCGTTTGTCATTCGCCATTCTTACAACATACGTCTAGCCGACATTCACCCCGACCAATCCGATTTTTTTCTCTTTACATCAGTTCGTTCCCCTCCCCATTTTTCTTCCCTCTTTTTCTTTCTCGCTCGTCCCGAAACTATTTCTACGAGCTATCGAACTCGATGCACGAAACTGCGTTCGAACATGGATGGAGACAGAGAAAATCTGATCGTATACCAGGCGATTTGTCATGAAGGCTATGCTTCCGACGACCTTTACACGTTCCATTTTTTATCTACGTAAGCCGTAGTTTCACATGGAACAGGTCTAGCATGATGTTAAACAAGTTTTCATGTCGCTATCCATAAAGTCGCGTGCGTCATGACGCTCTTCTCCATCGCTTAAAATCATATTTTCCTTCTTTTTTTCTTTTTAAATCGAGTTTTTCGGCAGAGGTACTCATTTCGCACCCTATGCATACGTCTGCCTCGATCGTACCGCCACTTCTCTCGCACGACAAGCCGTGTCGGTTCTCCAGATTGCCGCGACTGTTGCTGCCTTCCCATGCTACGAATCACCTACCGTTCTCATTGTCTGTTCTCGTTGTCCAGGTCTGAAAACCATTGTCGGCGCTGTGATAGAATCCGTGAAGAACCTGCGCGATGTGATAATCCTGACGATGTTCTCCCTCTCCGTCTTTGCGCTGATGGGCCTTCAGATTTACATGGGGGTCCTCACGCAAAAGTGTATAAAGAACTTTCCTGAAGACGGCTCCTGGGGTAATCTCACTGACGAGAGTTGGAGTCAATTCAATAAGAACGAAAGTAAGTCGCGGCCCCTCCGTGAAATTAATAAACCACGCAAGTCTGAAGCATGTAAAAGAAAAAGGAACTTACACTGAAAGAAAAATGTCGAAGTATTGAGAATCAAATTTTTTATGACGTTTTCTTCGATATTTATATTTGTTATTAAAAAATCTATTTGTAAAAACGAAATATATATTTCTATGAAATACACTTCATTTTACTTATTAATTTGGTTTATTGGTTTATGTTCTACAAATAAAATTTTTTTAGTAAAATAAATTTTATGTCGCATAAGCAAAGTTTAAGTACTTTTCTCTAATAAATGGTTTATTTAAATAAGGCGAATTAAATTATAAATAACATCCGCACACTGGATGTTATTTCTTTAAGTAAGGTATATTTTAAAGAAATATATTTCAGAAGTATATTTCACAAAATAATTCACAGAGATGTATATTTCACTTTCACAAATAAATTTTTTTCTAACAAACATAAATATTGAAGAAAATGTCACAAGAAATATTTGGTTCTCAATACTTCGACATTTTTTTCTCTCAGTGTAAATGTTGTCTGAGAAACTTAAATTCCTTGTTAGGTTTTTTTTTTCAAGTGTTTCTGTGATTTATCGAGATTATCAAAGTACGATTAGCTCAATTATTTGTAGTACACTTTCAAGCAAAGCTGTATCTGCAAAGGACTTCATCCGAAATAAAAATGAGGCGTAACTATTTACTAATTGTGTTTTTCTTCATGAAGAATAATGAGTCTTTAAAATAAATTTCCGATAACCGATTATTAAATCGTTATTTCTCATGCAGCTAATTGGTACATGGACGAGGCTAAAAATATACCCTTGTGCGGAAATTCATCGGGGGCGGGGTAAGTTGATAATTCGCGCCTTCATGATAATATTATTAGCTTAAACGTATCTAAGATTGATGTCTCTACTGAGAAAGAGGGAGAGAGAAAGTGGCAACGTTGATGAAAAGAAACTAGCTCCGGAAATATGTGTTGCACCACCGAAAAATTCATATTCTCTTGAATACAGGCAGTGCCCTCCCGGGTACACGTGTTTACAAGGATTCGGGACTAATCCGAATTACGGTTACACGAGCTTCGACACCTTCGGCTGGGCATTGCTATCCGCCTTTCGTCTCATGACTCAGGATTATTGGGAGAATCTGTATCAACTGGTGCTAAGGTCGGCCGGACCGTGGCATATGCTCTTCTTCATCGTGATCATCTTCCTCGGTTCCTTCTATCTCGTGAACTTGATCCTCGCTATTGTCGCGATGTCGTACGACGAGTTGCAGAAGAAGGCTGAGGAGGAAGAGGCCGCCGAGGAACTAGCTATGAGGGTAAGTGATACTAGGATCGATATTTTTAGCAGAAAAATATCGGGAATTAAAAGACGATGAGTCTTTCTCGAGATATAAATTTATTACTTTACAAAATTGGACTTATAAGGAAAACATAGATTGGGGTGATTTAATAAAGCTATAGCTTGTTGCACCAATTCAACAAGGAAATAAAAAGCAATGATTTATCATAGCGAGTAACTTTTTGCCACGCAATAATTTTTGCAGAAAGTCATCTCTCCTAGTATAAATATACTAACAAATATAATCAGTTATAAATGTTAATTTTATTCAGTTGTAAAACTTTGTTACTTTAACGCAGAAAAACTGGCTGTTCGCATATTGCGGCTGTAGATCCGCCGAGTCGGCAATAATTCTTAACAAATTCTGATTCGTAATACCGAGTGAGTTGGTTAAATAGGAAGAATTGGTCGATGAATGTTAATAGGAAGCCGAGGAAGCTGCGATAGCGAAGCAGAATAAGCTCGAGGCGAAGGCCGCAGCGGCGGAAGCCGCGGCCGTCGCCGCCGCCGCGGAGGCTGCTGCGGATCAAATCGTCAAGTCCCCGTCGGATTTCTCGTGTCACAGCTACGAGCTGTTCGTCGGCCAGGAGAAGGGCAACGACGACAACAACAAGGAGAAGATGAGCATACGTTCGATTGAGTCCGTAAGCGATCAGAGGCATCTCAAGCAGATCAACAACAATCACAGCGCTGCCAACAAAGTGCGGAAAGTCAGCGCCGTAAGTATCCGGCTGGGCTATATACATATGATATATACACATACGTATCGATCTTCTTATACGCGTCGTTTTTGACGTAATATAACCGCGTTGGCCCTATTATCAACCTCGCGATCCTCTCCCCCGTCCCTTCCATCCCCCTTTACCGACCTCGCTCCTACGAGAGCAATTTGTGCGAGGCTATTCGATCCGACTCGACTCGTCGGTGGTCTCTGCGATTGATGAAAGTGATCACTGAAATTCGGAATATCGGTCGCCTCCTGTCAGTCCGGAAATCTGTCCGCTCTCACCGGAATGTGGAACACGAATACGTGATGTATTGTATTTATTAATTCAACTCCGACGGAGTGGAGGTCTCTCAGGTCATCAGGGCAAAGTCAGTGAATCACGGCGAATGCAAATCTGGGTGATTAAGCGAACTTGGTAATGACTTATTATTCCTATGGTACGCAGGTATCGAATAGATGAGCCAAGTGTATTATACATTTAACATAGGATGTACCTTTCCTAATTGATTCGCGTATTAGGAAAACGCAAATGTAGGCGCAATCAGATCGGAATGTAAATACCTAGCGTACCTTGATGTCTCTAACACACGGAAAGAGAAAAAGAAATGGCGACGAGTCGAGCCTTCCCACACAGTATCCACCGCTCTGTAGCATGCTTGGCGTGTATAGGATGTCCCAAAAAAGTAGTCTGCCAATTGGAGGGTTACCATTAGGCTAAATTTTTCGGATCTTTAGCACGTGTACAGAAAGATTTAAGTGTTTACATTAAGTGCGTAATTAATCTTCATATTCGAATGACGGAATTTTTGCATACTTGTCATATGGATTAAATTTTGACAACAGTCAAAATACCACGAACCACTGGTGAAACTCTGCTACTCGTATGAATCTTTTTTGGGACTCGCTACGACTATCTCGATTGCTCGTATTATGTCATGACCCTTTTTGGATAGGTGGCTTTACGCATAGAACCTGTCACCTTCTCTCGTTAATCATTCGCCCTAGTTATATCATAAATACAGTTTCAACGTGTCGAATATTGCTGCCCTCGATCCTGCGCGTAGTGAAACGCGCGGAACAGTGAATTCCGGCCGTATAACGACACGGCGCATATTGAACACACATTTCAATCCCGTTTTACAGAGCCATGCATGCAGAGAAGTATATGCTTAGTATATATGATTAAATAGCTAGCGGAGAGATACGAAATACATCGGTTGATTGCCTAACATTGAAAACGCTATTTCCTTGAGAAATTTCAATTGGACTCATTTTTCTACTTGTATTTCTCTTTATCAAACAAACAAATCTCCCGAATTACAGAGGTAACGTAAATAATTGGACAATAATGTTTTCTTCAAGTATGCTAAATGGTAAAAGAAATTTGGTATTAAATTAAATACTTTTTATATGTGCAAAATGGTCCAACTAAATTTTTGTGTTGGCACAAAATGAATATATTAGGAAGAAATGTAAATATCACGTAAAAGATTAAACGAAAGATATAACGCTTTGAACATAGTTTATAAATAAATTGTAGAAACATACATCTTCAATAAAATTAACATTTATGTTGACATACGTAATTTTATTCATTTAGCAAAAAGTGCACGTATCAAAATTGTACATTTTTGTTGTTTGTCCATTTTCATCCGTAAATCGCGTTATTTTAACACAGGAAATGTTGAATGTCAATTTAGCTCGAAATATTCAAATAACAAATCACATTGTTTGAAAGTAACATTTAGACGCGTAAAAGATTCAACACAAAAATTTGGACATGGACCGATTTTAACACGAATGCAAAATGTTTTTTTTTTTTTTAATTGTGCGATATGAATCGCTCTAATTGACGGAATTTAATCACGGATGTGACCGCCGAGCTTCGTGTCTCTACACATTTAGATTCTAGATCTCTAGATTCGTAATTTTTCTCCCTACACACCATATGATAAAAATCTTGTCTTTATATACAGCCGTATCTTTTTCTTTCTTCTCTCTTACTCCGCCTCTCCATTCACAATTGTGTTATGTGTGCTTCTGCAAGTGTATTGTGATATTCCATATATACTATACCTATTTCGAGTGCCTCGTTGGTGTACACATTAGAACACGTTACGAGCCGTTTGGTAGGAGATATCTTTTCTTGTTTTTTTCTTAAGGTCCCTCGCGCCGCTAATGGCCAGTTTACTTATGCCTACCAGGAAAGCCTGCGGAAGGTACGTGTGTCACGACGTGTGTCTGTCTCAGCACCGACCGTACGTACACTAATTAGCACCATATAGGACCCGATGATCACGATCTCACAGCGTTCATTATCCTCGAGACGTCATAATTTCATTTCGATTATCCCGCGCGTTTTTCCCCGCAATTCTCGCAGGCGATGCTCTACAAATCGCCCGTCGCCATCACAATCGCGCTCGTTCATCCTCCATGGATTTTCGTTCCATCGAGTTGAGACAAGCGCGGATCATCGGCCGTGATCGATCGTCTCTCGCGTAATAACGATCACCGAACGTTTCATCGAGACGAGTCTCGCTGAGCGATCAATCTCTTCTCTTTTAATTAGCTTTACGAGAAAATGATCAATATCGCGCGTATCATTGGAGACATTAATTACGGTTCGCTCGGAAGACGACCAGACCAGGCAGTCTGTATTACCGCTTTGCCAATCGTGTTTCGTAACTTAATTAGTTAGAGCAGGGAAAACGGGGATTGTCCGAAGAGCTACCTGCCGTGATCGTCGCACCCGATTTAAGTGACTAAAATCTCTCGAGTCCCTAAAAGGCATATTTGAGGTATATTTATATATTTAAAAGGCGAGACCACGGCCAAAAAAAATCTATTTCAAACGAACGCCAGGGGCAAAATCTTCGCGCATCACAGCTCGTGACTCTTCAAACGATCCCGATAACGAAAAGCGTTAGGTCGATAGGTCGCGATCGATTCCGCGGGAAATGTTACGATCGTCGTCCCGAGGGAACGTCACCACGTCGAACGTGTGGCCGTCCGTGGCAAAGACGCCACCCCTTCCGAGGGCTGGCCCTCGGCTCGGCCGCCGGGGGAAAAAAAAGAAAAAAAAAAGAGGGCCGAGGACGGAGAGAAAGAGAGAGAAAAGCGGTGGTCCGCTTTGTTGTAATTTCAGGCGAGCCTGAGCCTACCCGGCTCACCGTTCAATCTGCGCCGCAGCAGCCGTGGCAGCCACCAGTTCACGATACGCAACGGCCGCGGCCGATGCTTCGTACCGCCCGGCGGCGACCGGAAGCCCCTCGTGCTGTCGACGTACCTCGACGCCCAGGAGCACCTGCCCTACGCCGACGACTCGAACGCGGTCACGCCGATGTCCGAGGAGAACGGCACGATCGTGGTGCCGGTGTACTACGCGAATCTTGGCTCGCGCCACTCGTCCTACACCTCGCACGCCTCGCGGCTGTCCTACACGTCGCACGGCGACCTGGCCTTCCCCGGTATCCGCGGCATCGACAGCATCGGCAAGCAGATCACCAAGCAGGAACAGATCCTCAGGAATCGAAACAACAAGCAGACCACGCCGGCCAACGGCCACGTTACGGACACCAATCAGAAAACTTATCATTTCGTAAGTGACTTTTCAGGTCTAAGGGGAAACGCTCCTAGCGCCACCAGCATCGGTCTATCCTTGTTCTACTTTTGACAAGCAATGAAGATAGACTGATACTGATAACGCTCATAACGTCTTTCCGAACACACCCTCGCGCATACTTGAAATCGCACAAGATTGAAATAGAGGGAGAGAGATCTCAACTACTAGGGAATAACTGGATCTATAGAAGATAAGATACTTCGGAGGCTACTAAACGGCGGAAATCTTCGTTTCGTAAATAAGCACGCTCGCGTTTAGTTGTATAATTGCAGAGTGTTATCTATTCTTATCGCTTTTAATCCGTGATTTTAATCAACGCGTGTGTGTCATGACTCTGATCTCGAAATTGGCACCACTGATTTCAATCTTCATTACGAAAACTGATCCTGATGATATTTCACGTGTCGATGTGTGCATGTCTTACATCAAAACCGCGTATTGGCGTTAGCGTAGCGATCTTCATGACTTTGTCTGAAATTTTCAGGAGACTTCCGATGTAGAAGATTCCATGGGCAAGACCAAGCAACAAGACAATCCGTTTATCGAGCCGTCTCAGCAGCACACCGTGGTCGACATGAAGGGTGAGACTGCTAGAACTATATAGTTAGCGAATAGCTTCGGGCGATCTCTTCCGGCAATCAAACTTACTTCGATCCTATCATTCTTGCGCAGATGTAATGGTGCTGAACGAGATAATCGAGCAAGCTGCCGGTCGCCAGAGCCAGACGCCGGAACAAGGAGGTAATGCCGCGTCCCTTCCCGCATATCTTTCCGTCAAGTTTCTTCTTTAGTTTCTTTCTTTTCTATTTCTCTCTTCTGTTCATCCTTTATCTCGCCAATGTATATATATATATATATCTTGTTTATCCGTGTGCGCATCCCTGCCGTTCGATGTACTGTGGTTTTCGAAACCTCCCTCGTCATACTTACCCCATTTGCGTTGGTTTACTGTTTTGCTGGACATTTCTGGGCCGCGCGCGCCTCTCTGTACATACATACATACATAGTAGAACGAACGACTGTCTCATTTCTTTAATTTTCATCCCAGCCGACGCAGCTAAGATCACGCTCGTGTTCCTTATACGTTACATACTTTTTGTTTACTGATTGAGCATGGCGTGTAAATCGATACGGTTCGCTACGATGGATCGACAGACACGTCTCAGCGATCGCTAAAACGGAGAACAAGCATTTAAGTGGCGAATAATGTAAAACGCAGGGATATTTTCCTCTCTCTCTCTCTCTCTTTCTCTCTCTGAGCAGCTTGATGCGACAAGAGAAAAAAAGATAAGATTGCGGCCCGCGGGCCCTTGAGGGCGGTTTGTGTGAAAACATTTTTTGGGGAAACAGAGTTTGCTCGTTTCCTACGATGTGACACAGATTACCACCTTCGCCGCAGCTGCACGATACTGGTCGCTTCATGCTTCGATTTTTTTTTTTTTCAGATTATCTCAATCGTCGATAAGCCGTAAATAATGCTTAACAATATATGATATAAATTTCCAGGAAGAATAGCGCATTTTCAATTTTTTTTTTAATTTTATGTATTATATTAATTTCACAATATATTAATATTTTATTTAAATAATTATAAAAGTTGAATATAAAAACGTATTGTTTCTATAAGCATTATTTGTGATTAAATTAGATTAAATATTTCAATAAATGAAACAGAAATAATCTTTAGAATGTTATTTAATTACATGTAATTATCGTTATCTGGTGACTGTATCGAGAGATGAGTACAGATAATTAAAGAGTACGTTCTAAGAATGATTTCAATATTTCGTTTATTAAAATATTGTATTTCCACGCAGTTTCACGGGTAATGCTCGTAAAGGCGTTATTTTTCACTTAATTCTTGTATTTTTTTTTAAATTAAAGAATACAATAATATTGATTTTATAATATTCTATTTAATTTATCTCTCTTTCTCCATTTATCTTTTCCTTTCTCTCCATAAATTAAAAGAAATTATAATAAAATTAATTTTAAATAATTTTGGATATTTTTTTATTTTCATCGATGATTGAGAAGTCTTTATTTATTTTTGGTTTCGGTATGAAACTGCAATGATTTTGGTTATTCTTGTTATTATACCTCTTCAATATTTTTGCACCTGCATTACCACCGTGTTGAAGGGCACTAACGTGTTTCGGGTGCACAATACAAGATTAGTATATTTCGAAAATGATAGACATGAGTATTTTTATCGGCTCTCCGCAAAACGACACTTGATCACTTACGGTTCACAGTTTCAAATTTTTGCACGTAATGTTACAAATCACATTTTCGCCATATTGTGAGTTCCGTTAACATAAGCATCCGCGTGGAAATTACCGCTTTGTTTGAGAAATACAACCGTGCGTGATATTGCTTGTTAATTGTATCTCTTGTAAAATGTTTGAGTTAAGGAGAATTTCGCGTTGAATTATGATGTTTAATGTTTGGTTGTCATTATTGCAATATTTGATACTTTCGCCGCGAGAAACATACTTTTTAAAATAATAAATAAAATTTGTATTCTTCAAATCAAATATTATTGTGATGTTATAATCATATTTGACTACTTATTTAAGAAAAAGAAGACATGTAACAAAATAGTTTCGTAATAATCTTTTATGTGGCGAAAGTATTAAAATGGAACTACCTCTTTTTTTTTAAGTGTACTAAACGTAATAATTGTAATAATATCGAGTTCGCGCGCATGCTTTGATGTATTGTGCCGTATTGCACTCTATTCGCGTTGATAATGCACGATTTAAATTTTACCATTTTTCCGTTTTGTATATATTAGCAGCTTACGTGAATTTGCATATCGTACGAAACACACAATGCTACATTATGAAAGGTACATTGTATTATATACAATTTCAATTTTTATAAAACTAATAAAACTTATAAAATATTTATGAGAAAGACTTATAAAAAGATTTCTTAAATTTATAGAACAGTGACGTGTGAATGTGAACATTCACAAAAAAATTAACATTTGAAGATATTTTACATTTCGATATTTCACAACTGTAGCATTGAGTACGTTTATCCAGATTTACATGATTCATTATTCACTACTCATTATTCATGCGTGTGTTTTTTTTTTTTTAATTTCTCGCCATGCCTTCTGCTTGCTTGCCTGCTTGCCTGCCTGTGTATATATAAATATATATATAATCTGTGATCTCGAAGAATGAGCCTGACCAGAAAAACCTCTTTCCCCAAAAAGAGTGGTGCCAGACAAAACATTACTAACGCGCGTTACAGTTTCGACCTATTACTTTCCGACAGACGACGATGAAGAACCTACATTCAAGGACAAATTAGTGGCCGGAATGTTTCGTTGTATCGACATCTTTTGC
Organism: Monomorium pharaonis; assembly: GCF_013373865.1. Classification (NCBI taxonomy): domain Eukaryota; kingdom Metazoa; phylum Arthropoda; class Insecta; order Hymenoptera; family Formicidae; genus Monomorium; species Monomorium pharaonis. The sequence goes on along the minus strand of NC_050473.1, from coordinate 18,794,800 downwards.
GTCTGGGATTGCTGTTGGCTTTGGCTCGAGTTTCAAAAGTACGTGTCCCTGTTGGTTTTTGATCCATTCGTAGAGCTCTTCATTACACTCTGTATCGTCGTCAATACGCTCTTCATGGCATTGGATCATCACGACATGGACAAAGACATGGAAAGAGTACTCAAATCTGGCAATTACGTGAGTGCAACCGCAAACACCAATATTATTACAGAAAAAGAATATTTATCTGATGTATTACGCAAATTTAATAATTTACGATTATATCGATAACCCAATTTGCATTCTAGTTCTTCACGGCGACGTTCGGTATCGAAGCGACTCTGAAGCTGATGGCGATGAGCCCAAAATATTATTTTCAAGAGGGCTGGAATATTTTCGATTTCATCATCGTCGCTCTCTCGCTTCTGGAGTTGGGTCTCGAAGGCGTGCAGGGCCTGTCGGTATTACGGTCTTTCAGATTGGTGAGTTGTCACTTTTCCACTGCGTTGTTATTCTGTTAATTGACGAGCGATTGTTGTAAAAGTAATTCGGATCATTGAAAACACGTCTTTTCTTTCAGCTAAGAGTGTTCAAACTGGCTAAATCGTGGCCTACGTTGAATCTGCTGATCTCCATCATGGGCAGAACGGTGGGCGCGTTAGGTAACCTAACGTTCGTATTGTGCATCATCATCTTCATCTTCGCCGTGATGGGTATGCAGCTCTTCGGCAAGAATTACACCGATCATGTCGACCTCTTCCCGGACGGTGAACTACCCAGATGGAACTTTACTGACTTCATGCACTCGTTCATGATCGTTTTTCGCGTGTTGTGCGGCGAATGGATCGAGTCTATGTGGGATTGCATGCTGGTCGGTGATGTCTCGTGTATCCCATTCTTCTTAGCCACCGTCGTCATCGGTAATTTGGTCGTAAGTACAAAGCCGGGAACTTTTCCAGCGGCAATTGTAACATCGCAAATTTTTTTCGCGCGAGTCAAATTTATTCGCCAACGATTAATCGTGTTACGTCTTCACGAAATAGGTCCTGAACCTCTTCTTAGCTCTGTTGCTCAGCAACTTCGGCTCGTCGAATCTGTCGGCCCCGACTGCGGACAACGACACGAACAAAATCGCGGAGGCGATCGACCGGATAGCGCGTTTCATCAAGTGGATCAAACGAAATATCATGGATTTTTTGAAGTTGATGCGAGCCAAACTCACCAATCAGATATCCGATCAGGCGCCAGGTGAGGGACCGTCCAACAGTTGGAAAGAAGGTTTATATCCAATCAGATCGCTTGCTGTGTGCGCTGTGTAGTTCGTGGCACTGTCTTTCAGTTTTTGCTTTACACTTCTTTCACACATTTTGCTGGTGCCAGTCGGCGACCGATATAATAAAATTGTGAGCGTGACGACGAGCTATGAATTACAACGACGAACAGAGCGAACGAGAGAATCGATTGTATTTCCTTGTTATTCAAAATTACCTTTAAATAGCATTTCTTCTTTCTCTTGCTTTTATATTTTATATTGTATCGATTTTATATTAATTTATTCTAATAATATCCGATATCGATCGTAAAGTTCATAAATATATAGATATATGTATATGTGTATAATATATACGTCGCGACTGGTACATACAATTTATTATGCAGACTCCTTAAATTTTACTTGGTTCGCTATTATGCTCCGTTAAAATCAACACGTACTGCATTAATGTAATAACGTAATTTCATTTAATTTCATTTAATTATACAATTTAATACGAATAATAAACGCTCTCTCTTTTTTAATTATTATAATTACAATTAGTTCGATTCGAATTTAATCACATTTTTCATTCGGCAATTTTCACGAAAAAATAGTAAATTTGCAAATGAAAATAATACGATGTATTTAATATATGGGATTAAACGCAAGTTAAGTTTTGTTTCGCTGATTAGCTGCCTGGCAGTTATACGTTGCTATGCATTTTACTTTGGGAAAGCATTTTACTACGTAACTTCAATGGTGAAGTTCATCCACACAAGATGCGCATTTATCATTAAGAAGAATTAAACACGTATAAAAAGGAAACGCATGATTGTTTGCTGCATTGTCTATTTATAGGTAAACTTGTTGTAAATTTTTTTTAAATTCTCGATTTCTCCTTTTGATTTAATGCAAAAATGGAACACAAGACAGTGTAGTTCTTTAAATACATATATATATTTTCTTGCACAAAATCTTTTTAACAAATATATTGTAATGTACAAGCAATTTTTCAATATCTTTCACACATCTTTAAAACGTGATAAATTCAGGTGATAAATCCGTATAGAACAATTTGAATTTATATCTCGCTGAGCTTAAACATGTTTCACGGCTATCATCAATAAAATTAATATGTGTCAATGCAGCAAGTATCACGCGTAAAGCATTCACATTGTAAATCGTTGACACACCGGTTCGAATCAGATCGGGTCACTGGTGTTACCACTGGACATAAAAGACACCATATACGATTGCATGCAAACAACATGATCGTATTACTAATTTGATCTGATTCCTCGATTCAACGTGTTGGGAATCGCGACGGAAAACAATCGCGCACGTGTGTGTATGTGTGTGTGCTGTGTTTTGTGTGTGTGTGTGTGTGTGTGTGTGTGTGTGTGTGTGTGTGTGTGTGTGTGTGTGTGTTGCGTGTGTTGCGTGTGTAAGATGGGCCTGTATGTGACGAATAAATTTTTTGCTGTACAGCATTTCGTATGATTTTCAACGCGTTCGATTTGTTTTCCGATACGAATTTCTTAATAAAGGACGGGTTAGAGATTTTATATGACTGTGCAGATGGGATTGATCGCGATGGGGACCTAGATCTTGCAGATGGAGAGTTGGATGCATACAGAGACAAGAAAAGCGCCAAAGAACTTAATCAGCTTGAAGTTGCCATTGGCGACGGGATGGAATTTACCATTCATGGTAAGCGTGTTGGAAACAACGAAAGTACAATTCTTCGTCAATAATAACACTAATCCTTTCTGTTATATAATTAGCATCTTTAGCTGGCAGAAATATCGAATGACGTATTAAACTGCAACTGTCGTGAAATACCAAAAGTTATTCGTTTAAAATAATTTTTGAAAAACTACTCCTCCGAAGATTTTATCTTCGGAGGCGATCTGTCTAAAGCTATAAATCATTATGCAAATTCTTTTCTTCTTCCAAACTTTTATATTTTTCATTATTAATTAAAACTTAAAGAAAAACAATGCTACTTAACATATCGAATTTGATTTTCTTTTCAAAGGAGATTTGAAGGGGAAGCTAAAGAGGGGCAAACTGTGCCTGAATAATACGAAAGTTATCGCGAATTCAATAAACCATCACGATTATAGACTGGACAACGATTATATTAATCAGAACGAAGACGATACTATCAGGTCGGTTAGTTTTATCGTAAAGTGTTCACGTATCTCAGGTAATGTCGTTAAGAGCGTGTCTTACCCGATTATTTTTTTAACAGTAACAAATCGTATGGCAGTCACAAAAACCGCGCGTTTAAGGACGAGAGTCACAAAGGCAGTATGGATTCGTTAAACGGCGAGGAGAAGAAAGACGCGAGTAAAGAAGATCTAGAACAGGAGGAAGGTAGAACTGATGGTTTATCTAGTTTTGCAGAATTATCTTGAAAATTTGAAAGAAGAGAAATCGACACGTCGAAGATTAGAAGGAAACTTTTGCCGTTAAATATTTCAACCTAATAGTGATAACTAAAACTCCCCTTTTTTTTTATCTAGATATAGAGGACGAGGGTGAAGAACAGGAAGAGATCGAAGACGACATAATAATACACGCGGACGAGGATCCTATTGATCCGAGTTACCCGGCCGACTGTTGTCCGGAAAATTGCTACAAAAAGTTTCCATTCTTGGCCGGCGACGACGACGCCCCGTTTTGGCAAGGCTGGGCAAACTTGAGGTTCAAGACCTTCCGGCTGATCGAGAACAAATATTTCGAGACTGCCGTCATCACCATGATCCTTCTAAGTAGCTTGGCCTTGGTGAGATTGTTATTTTATTTCAATGAATTTCAAAAGTATCCAATTTGGAAGGGCGATCGAACAAACGAAACCGGGCGATTTGCAGGCTTTGGAGGACGTTCATCTTCAACAACGACCTGTTCTGCAAGACGTGTTGTATTACATGGACCGAATATTCACTGTGATCTTCTTCATCGAGATGTTGATCAAGTGGCTGGCTCTAGGATTTAAAAAGTATTTTACGAACGCCTGGTGCTGGCTCGATTTCATCATCGTCATGGTAAGTGAAGTCTCTTCCCGTCTCTCCGACCGATTCTAACCCCGATTTCCGGAAGCGTTTGATTTTTATGTCGACGTGTGCAATTGAGCGATCGCGCGATCCACCAAAAGACGACCATTCAATCGTCCATACGAAATGCCAATAAAGAACGCTCGAAATAAAAATCTCGATGCAATAAAATCTCCATTGCACACTTGACAACTAACGAGAGAGGGTCTCGTCGTTTTCGAATGACTTCGTATCGCGAATCGATTAGTCGCCTTATTGATTTCGTGTCGTTTGTAAATTTACATCGAAGAATCGTAACACGTCACGGCGCAGTCTTATCGGCGGCGCGGTGTCATCTGATCTCGACGGCGAGTCGCCAGTCATCGACACGACACGACATTGCAGGACAAGTGTATCCATTCGTGCATCGAGAAACTCAAATATTCGCTGGCTAAAAGATTAAATGCGCGTAACGATCGAGGAAACTTTTCGAGTTAACTTTGGATAAGAGCAGATCAGTCAGAGATCGACGCACGGATCGATCCGCTTTCAAATTTTTGCCGCGCATGGAGATCTCTCTCTCGTACTCGAGATTCTATCTGCCCCTACCCTATCTTTTACTTTCTCCTCCTCTTTCAACCTCTTTGAACGAGAGTAACGCCGACGTGCGAAGCAATGTGGGAGCCGAGCGTCGGAACCTCTTCCGGTGGATTTCTCTTAATCCGATCGCCATTAAGTATTAAACTGTAAGAACTGACGCATATTATGTCCCGTCTGATGAATGTTTGATGAAACTTAGCTATCGCTGATCAACTTGGGCGCTGTCTGGGCCGGCGCAGCTGACATCCCGGCCTTCCGTTCCATGAGAACACTGAGGGCCTTGAGGCCTTTACGGGCAGTCTCACGGTGGGAGGGCATGAGAGTAAGTCATCGGCCGACGAGGACTTGAGTGCGAAACTTATTAATGCAAAGAAAGCCTGATTCGGCCTGTCTATCGCAACGACGCTCGATGGATTCGTACGGAGCCAACGGATCGATCACGTTATTCACCGACAGGAGCACGTTTTTAATCTGTCCCCGCCGCGCGGGCCTCCGATTAACGAGGGACTGCCGGTCATGCATGTGAATTGTTCCTCTCTCTTTCTCTGTCTCTCTATTTCTTCCTCTCAAAGTAGTGACAATGCCGTGATCGGGAACGAGTCGAGATTCCCCGTCCGTGGAATCGGAGATTTAAGCGTTGATCTCGCGCCGACAGCAACACTAATAAAGAAAAATTACTTGTCCCTAATGTATTTCTATTGAATAATAACAAATTTGTATTGTTGCGTAATTTTGCAAAAAAAGTTGCGTTAAAAAAAATACTGTCTTTCCAATTAGTTTAAAGGAAGGCCGTTTATTAATGTTGATTGCGAGGTCAAAGCGAAAATCACACGGAGAGAATTTTCTCTTAAAATTTATCTTCAAAATCTGATAATTGTGTTAACTCGAAGAATTTTACTATACTTTTTAGTGAAATTTACAATACCTTTAGTAAAGTTTACTAAAAGTATAGTAAATTTTACTAAGGAGTACGATGAAATTCCTCGAGGTCACACAATTACCAGATTTTGAGGGTAAATTTTAAGAGAAGCTTCTTTCCGTGCAGCGATCCCTTGAAACAAGCTTGGACTTATTTCGGCTCGATTCCGACCGACTGTGGATTCGGCGATTTAGATAGAGTACGATATCGATCCGTTGGACGCGGTACGAAGCTTCGGCTTTTGAAATATCCGTGTGTGATTAATGGATTAATCGAGAGGTGGGAAAGATAAAGCGCGGGAAGAGCGGCTACGGGAAGGGTAGCTTGTATTACGGTGCATCACGGTGTACTTATATGGTGTGCTTATACCCGTTGTGCAGAGATACACTGGCGTCTCTACTTGGTGTCCGCACCCGGGGTCATTGTCGTATATATTACTAGCTAAAGTCGCCTATGTACGCCTTTTCTAACGGTCTCTTGGTACCAATGGTCGTTGTGCAAAGTACCAAAAATATATACATGATATACATATATATATATATTATATAAATATGCTTTCTGTGTAGTGTAAAAACTTCCTCGTATGTACGTATGTGATCTGTGTGTATGAATGTACATACGCGCACGTGTGACGTTACGTGCGTCTACGAGCGCAGAATATGTAATGTGTTTATTGAGATCTTTCTTGGAGCGTCACGACGTTTCATCGCGACTACAATTTTCCATTCGTCGAGAAATGACTGAAGAAACATAGTAGAACAGATTTCTACTCACGTAGCACACGATATTTGTGATAAGCAGTCATAAATATTTATTACTGTTTGTTTTTGCAAAAATATCATATAAATATTTTATATACGTAAAGAAAAAATCTTTATATATAGACTGAATATTTTGTACAGTATTTATGGTAAATAAAAAAATAAATATTTTTAATATTTTTTTATGACATTATCAATAAAGGTTTGTGATCCGTTCAACCTAAGATCACAAAAATATTTTCAAAAAATATTCAAATATTATAAATAATTTATAAATCTTTTATAAACATTGTGTGCTGTCTGGGTAATTTTCGCCTTAACAGATAATCTTATCGGCAGTGAATATGGTATAGTACAGATCTCGTATATTCGTGTTGTATAAATTATAGTAGGATTCGCGTGAGGCGTCGTGATCGCAAGTATGACAAACCTTTTCGTCTGTTTCAGGATGCAGCCGATAGTAACTTGCTCGTATAACGATAATCCCTACCGAGCTATTTGTCGTTTTATCTATCTATCTATCTGTTTCTCTGAATTGCGTGTGTGTGTGTGCCTATATATGAATACGTATGTATCTCTCCACGTGCACACGTATATGCGTACGTGATACAAATATATATGCACATACACACAGCCATCTCCTGATTATTGTTAATTGCTATATGTGCCGTACCTGGAATCTATTTGCCTCTATCTCCCTTGTTTATATAATTGTCGTATTGTATTAATGTAATGTGTCCTCTGCTCTGTAAGTACCGTTACGAAATCTTTTTTTATGGGTCTCAAACCTAGCAAGTTCACTTATCCAGCAAATTGATAAGCTCTGCAATCACGTCAACTAGAACTTTTTAGAAGCTCCAGATTTTTTATGGACATATTTTGTAGCAATGTAGTAATTTAAATATTATTAATTAAAAAAATTAAATTATTGCTTAATAATAATCAATGCTTCCTAATTGCGTATATAATTTAAATTGTTATCTGAATATTATTCTTGCAATTAATTATTCACGAAATTTGCGCACTTGTAAAATTCAAAACAATTTCTTTGCCAATAAACGTGGACATCGCGAGAGAAGATACAAAAGTGCAAGAGAAAAAATTGCTTTCCGCAACATTTTGTTAATTGTCTGCTGAGCGCTGCCAGTTTTTTTTTTCCGCGAATCCCACAAAGTGACGGTACTTGTAGAAAAGTGATATATAATAATGTACATATGAGTATACATATATATCTATAGATAGAGAAATGTGTCGAGGCTCTCCACAGATCGACAGCCCCTCGAATTTCATGTTTGTACAGATATCCAAATGTCTTGATCCGTCGAGGAGTCGAAGGAACGCAGTGACACGTCGATCTCGTCTCTCTTGTCTTTAACTTCCTCCCTCCCACCCCAAATTCCCCGTCTCCCTTATCCCAACGTCCGTGAATCATCGGAATTGATCAAGTTCAACCCCACACACGTCTGTCTACCTCTCGCTGTGATTAGCTCTCGTTTCTCGCTCGCAGGTATCGCTCATTAACTTCGTAGCGTCGCTCTGTGGCGCTGGCGGGATTCAAGCCTTCAAAACAATGCGGACCCTAAGGGCCCTAAGGCCGCTCAGGGCGATGTCTAGAATGCAGGGGATGCGGGTATGTAGCCCACCGTCTCAGCAGACCTTGTCGCTTGCTCTACGTCTGCCGTGGAGAAGACGGCAGAGACGATCCCCTATGTTTAATCCCTTCAATACCGGGGAGTATAACAGCGTTTCTTAATCTTGTAATCCCCGTCAACGACGATATTTTCCACCGAGGGGATATCAGGAAGAACCTTCTGTTATCTCATTATGGATGTCGTAAAGAAAATTTACTTTATTTGAGATTGATTTGCTTAAAATACGTTGCAAAATACGTTACATTATAGAAAAGTAATTAACGGATAATTAATATGGAAATGAAAGATAATTTTTTTTCAGACAAGAACTAAAAGATTGATCCTAGAAGAGTTGACGTTAAATTGAGTCTTTATTTAAGATTGATATCTATGTTTTGAAATAACGATTTGGTTTATAATTTTTTTGCAACATTTAGAAATGTGTTAGGTTTCAAGTAGAAATTAGTGAAAAATTTATAACGTTATACTCTTGAAAGACGTAGAAAAAAAATTTGCTAATCAAAACTATGTTTTCATGATGCGTTACCTCAGCTCTAACAAAGCTATATTTATTGCTATTACAAATTGCTTTCAATTCTTACATTTAGAAATCACTTAAAAAATTATTGTTATTATCATTTTTCTCTCATAAACGGTTACCGATACGTATACATTTATTTAATCAAATTCTTGCACTAGAAATAATAATTCTCAGATTATATGGACTCGAAAATCATCATCGTTTCCTTTGCCTTCCACGATGTTCGACGTTTATCAAGAGCCTGCCTTGTTGTCAATTATCAGTTGCAGATTAAAAGCAAAAAAAAAATCAATTTCGTATTTTTTTAATATATGCGAAGTACTTGATTTTTCAAATATTACTGTATTCCGATTCTACTTTCAAATTTTTTCTTTTCGAACGCACATGATTTACGTAAAATTGATATTATTAATCGTTCATATATAATGCAAATGCAAATCTAATTCTTTATCTAAATATTATCTTTGTAGAAAATAAGGAATATGCAAAAAAGATAGCTTCATGTAGAAACTAATAGGATTTGGAGATATGGAAAATCTGATAGTCGACGATAGCGGCTCTTGAAAAACTGCAAAAAAGCGTTCGGTCTGAAATCGATCGGAAACTCAATATTATACATTTTCTTCCTGTTGCACGGGAACATGCTGATTATAGAGGCAGTCGCGAATGCACGGCAAAGCTTAGAAATGCGAATGCGCGAAGCAGCGCGTAGACAATTCGTCCACAATCGACCGACATTACATTAACAACGAGAAACACGCATCTTATGTAGAAACACGCGCTTATTTCATCCCGTACATTGTCATCGATACACGTGTTGTACCATCCCCTATCTTTGCGAGAGGGAAACGTATTAGGTGTGTAATTTTCTTAATTCTCGGCCCCAAAATTTAATCAATGACAGCACCTATTCAAATTAAAATTTTTGCCCGCCCTGTGGTGGTTTAAAAGTACCAAGCCTAAGCTTCAAAATGCACTACAATAAATGGGAGTCCTGCTGACATAACCTTAGAAAGCAGGAGTGAAAAAGATGTCGTTCGACAAGCAGCATCTGAGGCACTGCCTTCTGTTTACCTTTCAATTGGAAAAAAATGTCGCAGAAGCCAAGGAAATGATTTATTCAGCTTTGGGCGAAAATGCTGTTTCGTACAGTATGTGCAAAAAGTGGTTCCAAAGATTTAAAAGTGGAAATTTGGATCTTGAAGATGAAGAACGCTCGGGACAACTAAAAAGAAATTTTTTTCGAAGCAAAATTCGACAGTTGCCTGAAAGGTGGCAAAAATGTATAGAAAGTGAAGGGAATTACTTCGAAGATTAAATAACTATTCGTTTTTTTTACAAATAAACATGAATAAAATTTTGTAAAAAAGGCCGAGAATGAAGTTGCGCACCTAATAATTCGAAGCGTGTATGTACGCTTAAACGTGAAGATCGAAATGGTACATCGCGTTTATCTGACTCTGTATAACACGAGCCTGATAATAGTGCGTGTGATAGCGTTACGTTCTGGAAGCTCGATATACGCAAACAAAAAAAATGATACTAGCCACAACATAAATCACTATTCATATCGCATTTAGGATTAAATACAACCGACTCTCTGAATATATTTGTCTAATGTATCCTATGAGTATCTGGTAATATTTGTTGCCGAACGTGCGATATGATTACACACAGAAGGAGTACCCTATTCATCCCTCATAACAGTGCAGTGAAGTGCTACAACCATTGGCCCTTTACAATAATCGCGACGAATACGAAATCTCCTGGCAAACTACTCATACTTACGTCACTCATACTCGCAACACAAGGTCGCTGAGACACTGGGTTGTAGTGATTACTGTCATGCCCACGCCCTGACACTTTTTCTATTATATTTTACAGTAGCTCGCTGCAGATCGCTCCTCGGAGCGCTTACGTATTTTGTTTTCTTGCGTTATTTTTGCTTTTGCACGAGACCACGAAGGTAGCAGGATGCGATTGTTTCCGAATTTATGCAGAATTAATATGTTTCCCAGATAAAAATCTTCGGCTCGTGTTCAATGCGTAAACACACAGAAGGAGGAAACTCTTCAATAAACAATTTAGTAAATACTGGGGAACATATTAATCAAAGCGGAAGTTATCTAGAGAATTCTAAGTTGCCCCTCTTCTTTTTTCAAATATTATATACTGAATGTCCTGAGAGAGAGAGAGAGAGAGAGAGAGAGAGAGAGAGAGAGAGAGAGAGAGTGTGAGAGAGAAAGAGAGAGAGAGAGAGAGAGAGAGAGAGAGAGAGAGAGAGAGAGAGAGAGAGAGAGAGAGAGAGAGAGAGAGAGAGGGAGAGAGAGAGGAGAAAAAGGCATTAAATTTTTGGTGAAAAAAGGCTCTAGATTTCTAATAGAAATTTTTCATCCGAAACATTTTGCACGGATGAAAAGCAAATCGTCGTAGATGCGCGCGAGGATTAAATATCGGTAATAATTCCTTAATTACAAAAAGATAAGTCCTTTGTATCGAAAATAATATGTGAGCTGCATAATTTAACTTGCTTATTAATGTTCAGTGTTCAACGAGCTCCTCAAGTAAATATCCAATATAATTTAGGGTAAGGAAACATCCAATCAGTATTATTCCTAAATGAGAGCCCGCGCCACTCGTATATATTCTTTTTTTGTAGGATATTCTGTATATAAATCGCTTGAACGTAGTATTTGCAATTGAACTGCCTACACGTGAAGAACGAATGCTTGTGCTTGCTTGCTTCTCGTTTGTGTTGTAACTTGCGCCTGCTTTACATGTTGATCTGTGGCTGACTGTCTTCTAGTAGGTACACCCGAGTATGAAATTCGTAAATATAAATTGACACGACGCGCATATCATCACTGATCCATCAGATCAATCAAAATCACAGTTACATTTAGTAAATTATTTTATCTCAATTAGTTGCACTGCAACTCGCCACTTTACATACACACTATAACGAAAATTATGTCCAAATTATCTCTTGCATAATTATTCGTGCATTATTCGAGAGCATCGTTTAATAAGATTTAAAAAATGTAATTTCTTTATCAGTGTAGCAAAAAGGGATTTTTAGTGTGTATGTGTAATTCTTAAGAATCTGAAAGTATTTCTGTATAATTTGGTTAGTAATTCAAATTAAAATTTATTTTTTTATAGACATCTGTTAACAATCATATGTTATATTTTAATTGCATCAATCCGGATAAAAGCGTCTGTAAAGCCAAAGTATTATGCACAGAATTAGATTATCATACAGCAGGAACGCAACGTATCAAATATTACTCGCGATCAAATTTTTATTATTGTATTTGCATAATGTTATATATTAAATTTTCGACAAATATTATTTTATGAGAAAATTATGATACATTGCCATTAATAGATTCGTTGAAGAATTAATAGACTAATGTTTAATTTCATGAAACTCTTTGTTAAAATTAATTACAAAATTCAAAATTACGAATGCCTTTGAAAATTATAAATCTCTTTAGGAAAAGAATTTAGGCAATAGAAATTTGCAAGACACAAATTTTTTATTTAAAAACATAAGCTAGTTTTATCGGGTTTATTTTTATGAAGTAAATAAATTTTGTGCGTTTTTAGTCTTGACATGCACATTATGCGTATAGCGTATGACACAAATCCCACATATATATATAAACGCATAGATGCAGAAATTATTAGAGAAATATTACGAATACGATAACGCGTCTAATCAAATTTCGTCTCTCATAGGTAGTCGTTAATGCCTTGGTCCAAGCCATTCCATCCATCTTCAACGTATTGCTGGTATGCCTTATTTTCTGGCTTATATTCGCTATCATGGGGGTGCAGCTGTTTGCTGGCAAATACTTTAAGGTAAATACATTTTTTCATATAAATACATGGAAATGTATAATTTCGATTTTTTAAATATAAGTGATACTCGTTACTCTTTAAACAGTTTAAACAATTCGCGCGATTCATCGCGGGAATTTTTAAGAACGTATTACATCTATTTTCAAAATTAAAAAGTTCATGTAAAAAATTTTGGAAAAATTATAGATTGTTCTATACTACAGCTAAAAATAATACAAAAAATTTGATTTCTATAATTTTCTGCCAAAGCAAGAATTATTTTAAGAAGTAGAAACTTTAATAGAACTTTAATAGAAATGTATTAAAGAAAGTATGTGCAAAGAATCTAAATTTTTTTACATAAGTTATTTTTTGTATAAGTACTTTAAGTATTCAAGATAACTTATGTAAACTATAAAGTTTTACTGCGATGCTGAGATTAAGTTATTCTATAAATTAATAAATTTATTTATTTATAGAATATCTAAGCTCGCGATAAAATTTTGCATAAATTATTTTGAATATTAAAAATATATACACAATAAAAAATGACAAATGAAATTGAGAAATTATAAAAATATGTTGTTAAATTGAAAGAGAAAATGTTATAAATACAACTTATATATATATATAATTTATTTAAAATATAAATATTAACACATTTGTAAAAATGGATGTAATACATTCTTCTTTTCCTAATAAAAATATTTATTTAAAAAAATCACATCTGTATATCTGCATAAATTTCACTTTCGCTGTAGTGTGTCGACACGAACAAGACGACGCTCAGCCACGAGATAATACCGGATCGTCACGCTTGTGGCATCGAGAATTACACGTGGGAAAATTCGCCGATGAATTTTGACCACGTCGGGAAAGCGTATCTGTGCCTATTCCAAGTGGCGACTTTCAAAGGCTGGATCCAAATCATGAACGACGCGATCGACTCCAGAGATGTGAGTACAGTAAATTCCTACTCGCAACTGCTCTACTTAATTTTCTTATCCGATATATATGTATATTGTATACATGTCATAACACGTCACTCAATCGTTTACAGATAGATAAGCAACCGATTCGCGAAACGAACATTTACATGTATCTCTACTTCGTGTTTTTCATTATATTTGGATCGTTTTTTACCCTCAATCTGTTTATCGGAGTGATCATCGACAATTTTAACGAGCAAAAGAAGAAGGCCGGCGGATCCCTCGAGATGTTCATGACGGAAGATCAGAAGAAATATTATAATGCTATGAAGAAAATGGGTAATAAGAAGCCTCTAAAAGCTATTCCGCGACCGAGGGTGAGTTTATAATAAATAATAAAGATATATTAGATCTTACAGGGCATAATGTTCTTTTCTTTTGTTAAATCTTTTACATTTTCTAAAACGAATACCGTTTGTTGAATTATCGAACTTTTAACTGTAATCGTACACAGAAAAAAATTTTATATTAAAAATTACTATGCGACACGATAGCCACGAACCAAATAAGAGGAAATTTCAGAGAACTATATCAAGTAGTATAAATACTATGATATTTTAATGAAAAACATACAGTAAACATTTTTTTCTTGTTTACCATAGTGATTTTTACTATAAAATTTTCTCCTTGTAAGCAATCAAAATAACCGAGGCCAGTTATCACGTATATCTATTTCTATATTTCCATTGTAAAAATTCTATTATTCTAAAACTTGTGGATAAACTTTATCGTCGATGTAATTAATTTAAACGAATTTCCCACCCGAAAAACAATCGCGATTAATTTCGTATAATCAATTACATAAATTTCATCTGCACGGGCGTTATTCCTGTCGTATGACAATGCTTAGCAGTTTTTATTGCACATAAAAATTGTACTCACTCATAAAAATTTTGTTGGACCAAGCCGCCTCCTCCTTCTTCTCCTCCTCCTCCTCCTCCTCCTTCCCTCGGGTCTCGATGCTGCTCGTGCGACACAACTTTACACAACACTCTCGGCGCTAATTGTTCCGCAACTTTGCTGCATCCCGACAATGCAATGAGAGAAGAACGAACGGGATCGACGTCTCGCGTAAATTACTCGCACGAGTGACGTGTATCCGAAGAACGCGCGGCCAGCTTCAGGCGGCGACGCTGCACCTTCACACTACTCCTAGTCTCACTTTCCTACACTTTCCGCGCGTTCCAGCGACAACGAGCGATCGCGCGATCACATTTCAGGTTATGATTACTCAGGGCTATTACTCGAGTGAATAAACTCAGGAGCCAGAGACGTGAATATATCCGCGGAACGTAATATTCGGAGACGCATGGCCGTCGCTCTTGCCGATCGCTCGGCGCTTCGACGGAAGCTAGATCTCGCGAGGCACGCGTTGCGACGAGTCGCCGGTACGCACAAACGTACGTCCGCTTTGCCGTTAACGCAATTAATAAATATCCGATACAGGATCAATCGCGGTTATCACACTAATTGGGCGCGTCGCGTCCGCGGCGGCGATTCACAAATAACCGACGAGATCGACGCTGAAGTTGGCAGTTTTACGGGTGTCGCACGAGACGCGAGTCGAATCGATGCGGGCTGCCCTCTGCGAAAGCAAAAAAACTAGAATACCGGAAATCCGTATGGTTTCCTATTCGGAAGAGATATCGGATACGAAGCGCGGTTGGGATGCGTTAAAACTCGCGGAAGTCGGACGCGATCGAATCCCCTAACCCCCCTCCGAATTTACGAATTCGTGGAGGAACGAACTGTTGCGCTTCGAGCTCCGTCTCGTGTGCGCTGCACGCGGTCGCAGCAAATTTCGAGGAGCGCCGCCTGCCCGGCCGAGTCAGGGTTGCCAGGTTTTAGATACATCAATGCGCCAGTCCTGGCAACCGAATGCGCCACATTGCGCCAGTCCTGGCAACATTTTTGCACCAAAACGTTTGAAAACATTTTAAAAGCATATTACAGGACAGATTTTTAACAATACTCATTTCATGGAACTAAAAAGATTTTAATCGTAAATATTCTATTATTTTGTGTACTTCTATTATGTTATCTAAAAAAACTGAATAAAGTTAATTAGTTAGGTAGTAGTATTACAGTTAAATCGATATTTTTTAATTGACAAGAATGCGAATGTGCGAAGAAAAGAAAACGAGATTTTATTTCTCTATAAAAGTATATTTTAATCATGCATCTTATTCTGTAGCATATTCTATAATTTATTTTGAACTACAAAAGTTTGTAGTTTTGTCAACATTATTATCTTCATTCACAGCCTCTACGATATACATATCTTCTTTATATTGCTCATCTTCAAACGCATTTGTGTTTTTACATAAATACATATGTTTATTATTAAAGTTTTCCAACATTTGCTGTGTGCAAACAAAATTTCTACAACAAAATTGGTTTGCATAACAATGTGACTTAATCATGAGTAGTGCATTTAACATTTCAGTTGCCATTCTGTTTCTCATTTTGTCCTTTGATGCATTCATAACACTAAAGACCCTTTCGACCGCTGCATTTGACATTGGCAAAGTTAGAATTTTCAAAACATATTGTGCTATTGTATTAAAAGCTAAAAAATTTCCAGCATTCTTATGTTGTGCTACAATAGGCCAAAAACTAAAACTACTTTCAAATATATTATTTCCGTATAAAAAATTCCAGTTAACATTAATTAATGAATTGTATTCAACTTCAGCTGTACTCAAATCATTTGCATTAATAAATATATCAATAAAGGGAAGATCACAAAATTTTGGTCTGGTAGTGTTAGAAAGGCAGATTTTTGGGTTTAAAAGTTGCATACCTGTAAATAAATCGTGTTACGAAAAAGCTTGTGCGGTGGCTCTAATTACTGAAAAAGAACTTAGAAAAACTTAAATATAAAAGAACTCTGTATTACAAAATCGTTGCGTCGTCTGGTGGCAGTCGGACCAATTAAAAGTGGCCCCCTGATGATGGCCAGTCCTGTGATGCGATTTCAAGCCCGGGCACGCTCACGCACACATCGCACTCCCCCTATCCGTGAGGCACGCGCGCTCGGCTGCGATCGGCGTGAGCCGTCGCGCACTCGGCTACGTTCGCGGCTGAGTTTGTCCCTTTCTCCTCTGCCTCTTCCCCCATCTAACGTTTTCTGACTTCGAGCTCCGAGGCGATCGCCGGCGTCTAATGCTTTTTCAGAATATGTTTATCGCGCGGGCGCCGCCGGCTCTCGCGATTATTTTATGATCGGCGCATAATTGTAAAAATAAATATGTACAATTTAATCAATATTTCTTTGTTATTCCATGTAAATTGAATTTACAAATAAAATGTTAAATATATCTTATGGTTAATTAAATTAATTATTTAATTATTTAATTAAGTAAAACGTGCAAAGATTTAAAAAACTTTTTTCTTCGGTAATTTTACAAACTTCGATAACTTCTCGGGAAAAAATGTTTCATATAAAAACATATATGAATATATGTACTTATATAAAAGATGTCTATATATCCCGATCAAAAATTTTTCATGTAAAAATATATAAAAATCTGTAGAATTATGTATCAAAAATGTCCATGCAAAATTTTATATTGTATATTTTTATATAATTTTACATAATTTTACATAATTTTATATACTTTTATATAATTCTGATATAATTCTATAAATTTATACATACTTTTACATGAAACATTTTTTATTGAGAAAGAATTATTCATATGTAATTATATATAGTTATGTATAATGATATGTAATCATCTATAATTGTAAATTAGCAATTTTTTTCCCGGCAAAAATTTTTTTATACAAAAGTATGTATAAATCTATAAAATTATATCAAAATTATATAAAATTACATAAAAATATGTAAAATTAAATAAAAATATACAATGTAAAATTTTGCATGGACATTTTTGATACATAATTCTACAGATTTTTACATACTTTTACATGAAAAATTTTTGATCGGGATGTTTATATCAGTTTCCTTTCTTTTGTAAAATTTCTGTTTGATATAAAAAGATAATAGTCATACTGAAAAGATAGAAACTAATTAAAATAATAATTTTTGCATTGCTTCTTTTAAAAAAGCTAAGTATGAAAAATTGTTTATATATAATCATATATATTTCGGAATATATGGACAATTTTTTATACTTAGCTTTCTTAAAAGAAGCAATGCGAAAATTATTTTTTAATTAGTTTCTATCTTTTCAGTATAACTATTATTTTTTTATATCAAACAGAAATTTTAGAAAAGAAAGGAAGCTAATATAAATATATATGGACATATTTTATATATATTTATATGTTTTTATATGAAACATTTTTTCTCGGGTTCACAAAATTAATATTAGGTAAGTTAATATATTTTTTAAACTGAATTAAGTTAAAGTATTTTTTCTTTCATAATTTTTTCTTTTACATAAATAAATTTTTAAAACTTGGGAAAAAATTAACAAGTTTATATATTTCAAAAATATTTAGTTAAAATTAAAAATTAAAATTTATAATTAATAAAGTTAAAAGTCATTAGCTTTTTAACTTTATTATTAATTTTTACTATTTAGTAAAATATTTATAAAATATAACTATTTAACAATTTTCTACATTTTTATAAGAAAAAGGACATTGACAAAAAACTAAAGGAACATGATTTAAAACGTATTTTATTATTATTAAGCGTCGCACAAAAAAGCAAACTAGAAATTATAAAAATTATAATTATTAATGCATGCGCGATTGTCAAGTTTTTTATTTATCATGTTCGAATTGTTCGAGCAAAAGTCTTTTCTTTATTTATTACTTACTTTACCTTAGTGATGCCAGAAATGGGTCTCTGTCACATTTAGTTATGTGTTTATATAAAAAATGTCTATAGAAACACAACACAGCTTTTTTGTACACATTCATTTCATACATATTTTGTCTTATTTTAAAAAATTTAAGAGCTACTACTTTAGAAATAAAATTGATATTTATAAGCCTCGATTCTATCCACGTCTCTGGCAAAGAGTGGATTTCCTATTGCTTATTGTTTGTTATGTCCTATTGCTTATTGTTACTTATTTTTTACGGTGTTAATTGATTCTTTTTTTCGCTTATTTTGTATTGTCTGTTGAATATATTTTATGATCTAATCTAATTATAATTGTTTTGATAATCTAGTTTAAACAAACTATGACTTTCTAATTTAATATAAATATAAATAACGTTTAGCAAAATTAAGTTTAAATTTAACTTGAATTGATTTAACACTTAACTTTCAACTAAGTCAGTTTTTCGTTTATTTCACAACTTTTAATTTAAGAAAATTAATTTTATATGCTATTAGCTTTAACTTGATTTAGTTAAAAAATATATTAACTTATCCAATATTAATTTTGTGAAGTTATCAAAGTTTGTAAAATTACCGAAGAAAAAAGTTTTTTAAATCTTCGCACGTTACTTAATTAAATAATTAAATAATTAATTTAATTAACCATAAGATATATTTAACATTTTATTTGTAAATTTAATTTACATGGAATAACAAAAAAATATTGATTAAATTGTACATATTTATTTTTACAATTATGCGCCGATCATAAAATAATCGCGAGAGCCGGCGGCGCCCGCGCGATAAACATATTCTGAAAAAGCATTAGACGCCGGCGATCGCCTCGGAGCTCGAAGTCAGAAAACGTTAGATGGGGGAAGAGGCAGAGGAGAAAGGGACAAACTCAGCCGCGAACGTAGCCGAGTGCGCGACGGCTCACGCCGATCGCAGCCGAGCGCGCGTGCCTCACGGATAGGGGGAGTGCGATGTGTGCGTGAGCGTGCCCGGGCTTGAAATCGCATCACAGGGCCAGTCTCTGATTACAGAGTCTCTATACGCGACGTCGTCGCGCTGACATCTGCTGGAGCCCTTAGGAGCCATAATTACGCCAAATTTTATTTTTATGGAGCCACAATTGCGCCAAGCGCCAAATTTTAAATTTTGTGCGCCATTTTGACCTATCAAGGAGCCACATTGGCGCAATTGCGCCAGACCTGGCAACCCTGGGCCGAGTGCTGGCGAGCGAATGGTAGCGCGGCGACCTTGAACGCGCACGCCGTCCACCGTCCACCGTACGTAAACAAACGAGCGAGGATCACACGAGTGCTCTCGCGTCGACCCTACGAAATCTCTCCCCACATCGAAAACTTTCTCCCCGAGCATATATCGAATATTTTACTTTTCCGTTGCGCCTTTCGCACACAATTTTTTTACTCAAGCTTTTGTGTTAATTTAACGCAAGACGAATACGTTGAGGAATGACAAATATTATGTAAATGATTAATACAAAAAAGCATTGATACGTGGTAGAAAGAATACATTATTTTTATATTCTCTTATTTGTCTATCTGTAAATTGCGTTATCTTATTGGCACTAAGAAGTGTTAAACAGCAATTAAACACAAAGTATTCAAATAATATATAGTCACATTGTGTTAAATTAACACTTAGATGTGTTAAAAATTTAACAAGCGTCAAATTTAACAAATATAAAATGTTTTCTATTGTGTACGCTATCCTTAATCTGGCTCTTATTGGCTCCTTAATTTCGCGACTTTCAAATTTTTTCTGAACCTTAGTCGCGTATTTATTTTTTGCGTTTTTTTTTTTCGTCGGACAGTGTTACGATCGTTACCGAGGCACGTGCCACGTTTTGTTTTACGAACCGTCGTTAACATCATCCGACAATTAATTCTGCACGACGAGAGCGTTTTGAAAGCCCAATGGTTCGTTACTTGAATCCTAATGCGAATATATGTTACAACTTGAAATATGTACACTGATAATAAAGCCGAGTGTCGTGAAAAGGTCTGTTTTTGCCGCGCTCAGGAAAAGCAAAACGTTTTTATTTTTTATATATACATAAAACATTGTGCTTATGTAATATACTCGGAGAGAATTTTCTTTTAAAATTTACCCTCAAATCTGATAATTGTGGAATAATGTGTGATCTCAAGAAATTTTACTATACTTTTTAGTAAAATTTACTATACTTTTAGTAAATTTTACTAAGCAGTATAGTAAAATTCCTCGAGGTCGCACATTATTCCACAGTTACCAGAATTTAAGGGTAAATTTTAAGAGAAAATTCCCTCCATGTATATATTGTGTAATAATGAAAAATGGAGCCGTGCATAAATCGGCATAACATTTTTTTCCCCCTCTCGATTGTTCGCAGTGGCGGCCGCAGGCAATAGTGTTCGAAATAGTGACGGACAAAAAGTTCGATATGATAATCATGCTGTTCATCGGGCTGAACATGCTCACGATGACGTTGGACCATTATCAGCAGACCGAAACGTTCAGCAATGTTCTGGACTATCTCAACATGATATTCATTGTGATATTCACCAGCGAGTGTCTCATGAAGATCTTCGCTCTTCGCTACCACTATTTCAAGGAGCCATGGAATCTCTTTGATTTTGTTGTTGTTATATTGTCAATATTAGGTAATGTAACGTAATGATTGCTATGGTCGTATGACCCGAGCGAAACGGCAGCAAAATGTGAGAAATAAAAAGGCGGGCCTGTTAGCTTCCCTTCTCGCTGCTCGATTCTCAGGGGAATGATTACTACATCTTTGCTTCTTAGTATACTCGTAGATTCATCTAGTATCGTATCTCATCAGCGAGGACAAATCGGCATGCCACTACTTTCTCCGCTACATTTTTAATGCACGCAGAATCTCTCTTCTCTATCGATTATAAGCGGACAGGCCTAACGTTTCGCTCGTGTCTCAACGACTAATGGATATCATTACATTACGTAGCCTTACATTGATGTGTTGAATATATCCCCCACTGTGTCAATCCTGTCCCGTCTCACAACCTTACTCCCAACGTGTCCTACCAATGTGCTGTTGGTGTTTAGGGTCGAATTACTCGTGCTCAGCGTTACTTCGTCGTCGTACCTGGAATGAGAATTGCGATGGAAGGGAGGTCGAAGCAATTTTTCAGAGTTAACCGTTATGATTAATGTCGGAGAGCTTTTCTTTTCGAGATAAATAACAGCCGCGACGTAACGCTTTGCGCGAGTCATTCGGCGCATTAATCAATGTTGCAACAATCATTAATCGAAGTGTAAAAGCTCGGGTAAGATCGGGTCTGTATAAAATAGATTTTAGGATTTTACGATTTTACTTAGAATATATAAATCAGAATATATAGATCGATTTTTCTACACTTATAGAATCTATCTTCATTTAGAGGTATTTATATTTTAGAATAACAGTAGTGAAAACTTTTTACTCGAAATTATCTTTCACAAGGCACCGCATAATTTTGATTAACTAGATTACGATAGAATGAGTTTTAATATTTCAATTGATTTTTGTATACGCTTTTTATGATTTATAAGATTTTCGATCGAAGTTCAAAGAGACAGAATCTATAATAATATATCTTAGTCCTTAGAACGTGCATGAATTTTTTAAAATTCAACATTTTCAATACAATCCACAACGCACATCATTTTCTTAAAGTACAGAGTATCAAATACACGTATTGATTTATTTATCGAAAAGAAATATACACGACTTTCAGATATTATTTTTCGTATTATTTTTCGACGTAAATTGCCTGCAAGTAAAATATGAACGATTTTTCTTTTTTTTATAGAAACGTATACTTGAAAAAGCCTATTTTTCTATGAATCGCACTCTCTACTTTACTACCAGCTACACTAGCTAACAATAGCTACATAATAATAGATGATTCAAGCAACGCATGATCTCGAACCCGACGATGCACGAGAAATTCATGAATTATGAATGAAATTACATCATTTATGCGTCATAAGCGTGATCATCGCACCCTCGCTTCGTCCTTGATGTTAATTCGAGCCCGAAGGATCTCGAGTTTGCTGAAATGTAAATTTTCTTAAACCCGACAGGTCTGGTGCTCAGCGACATTATTGAGAAATATTTCGTCTCGCCGACTTTGCTTCGTGTAGTGAGAGTGGCAAAAGTCGGTCGTGTGCTTCGACTCGTGAAAGGTGCCAAGGGTATCCGAACCCTTCTCTTCGCCCTGGCGATGTCGTTGCCAGCCCTCTTCAACATTTGCCTACTGCTATTTTTGGTGATGTTTATCTTCGCGATATTCGGCATGTCTTTCTTCATGCACGTCAAAGACAAGAGCGGACTCGACGACGTGTACAATTTCAAAACATTCGGGCAGTCAATGATACTGCTATTTCAGGTGACTGAATTATATATATCTTAATTTGTATTTGTATACACTTACTATTTTTTTTTTTGTAATATAATGTATATTCTGATTATCTCTGTAAAATCTTACAAGGACAAGGATTTGTCTTTTTAAAGTCGCTTTATGAGACGCTGAAAAAACTCTGTCTTCGACTCATGACACCTAATTGTATTGGCAGATGTCAACCTCGGCCGGTTGGGACAGTGTTCTCGACGGTATAATAAACGAGGAGGACTGCCAGGAGCCGAACAACGAGATCGGCTACCCAGGCAACTGTGGATCCTCGACGATCGGGATCGCGTACCTGCTCTCGTATCTCGTGATCAGCTTCCTGATCGTCATCAACATGTACATCGCCGTGATCCTCGAGAATTACTCGCAGGCGACCGAGGACGTGCAGGAGGGTCTGACGGACGACGACTACGATATGTACTACGAGATCTGGCAGCAGTTCGACCCGGACGGCACGCAATACATCAGATACGACCAGCTGTCGGACTTCTTGGACGTTTTGGAGCCCCCACTGCAGATACACAAGCCCAACAAATACAAAATCGTGTCGATGGATATCACGATATGTAAGGGGGACCTTATGTTCTGCGTGGATATCCTCGACGCCCTTACCAAGGACTTCTTCGCGCGGAAGGGTAATCCGATCGAGGAGACGGAGAATCTCGAAGAGGTCAAGGCCCGGCCCGACGAGGTTGGTTACGAGCCGGTCTCGTCTACCCTCTGGCGGCAGCGCGAGGAGTACTGCGCCCGTCTAATACAGAACGCCTGGCGGAAGCACAAGCAGCAGCGTCTCGGCGGGCCAAGCGAGGAGAGCGACGATCCGGACGTCGACCTCTGCGTCCGGCAGACCCAGGTGCTCGTCGAGAGCGACGGCTACGTCACGAAGAACGGTCACCGCGTCGTCATACACAGCCGATCGATGAGCATCACCTCGAGAACCGCGGACGTCTGATCGCCATCGTCGTCGTCGCCGCCGCCGCCGCCGCAGCAGCCGCAGCCGCAGCTGCCACCATCGTCGCTATCGCCGCCACCGCCGCCGTCCGTGCGCCGCAAATCGCTCCTCTGCGGCAGCCGCAGCAGGAGCACCAGCAGCAGTAGCAGCAGCAGCAGCAGCAGCAGCAGCATCGTCGACGACGATGATCATTCACCATTAGCCGCTCACCCTGCTCGCGCGGAGTAGTGGCCGGGCAGGCACCTCGCGTGTGCTCTCCATCGACAGCCTTATAGTTGTATAAATAACATTCCTCCAACGAGTTGCCTTTAAATCGTCTTTAAACGAGCCACGACCGTTGGGAGAGAAAGAGAGAGAGAGGGAGAGGGAGAGAGAGAGAGAGAGAGAGAGAGAGAGAGAGTACGAGGTACACGAAGAGACTGTGCGACTGCGACGCGAGAGTTCCATCGGAGTTTTCGGAAGGTGTGCCGCTTCTCGCCGATTTCTCGAGGATCGGAATCCTTCGTGCCGTCCGGATGGACCGACCGGGAGGAGGAGTGGCGCGGAGAGAAGAGACGAGAGGTGGGCCTGGCCACGAAGCGTCGCGGCGCGTCCTCCCCGAGCTCCGTACTTCCCCCATACACACGAATACATCGCGCGACTCGGCGAGGGCGCGGCGTCGCGACGCGGGAGGACGAGATCTCTCTCTTTCTCTCTCTCTCTCTTTCTCTCTTTCTCTCGCGCGAGATCTCTACGCCTCCGTTCCTCAGTCGTTCGTCAGCGATCCGCGTCGCGGGGCGACGCGCGAGCGGACTGAAGCGGCGCCGACCTCTTGTCTACACCATCTTCGTATCACGTTAGCTCAATCTCGCGAGTATATATCTCTATATATCCGCCGTTTGGATTTTTTACACCGTTTTACAGCAAGTACCTAAACAAAGCCCACCCACATCCGCTCACGCGGCGCCTTGCGTCGCGGCGCGACATCCGCTCTACGAGGGGACGACATGTAAATCGCAGGATGGCAGGCGCGATGACGACGACGATGATAATAATTAATGATGATGATGATAAAGATGATGATGATGATGATGATGATGTTAATGATGACGACGATACCGACGTACCGATGAGCACATTCGATTAACGACGACGAAGAAGACGAGCGAAGGAGAAGTTCGCAGGCGGCGGAAAAAAAGAGGACTCATTCTCTCGGATGGAGATGAAATGTTACGCGCGGATTAGTTATATTACACTATCAATCGCTCCGGCTTCTCGGCATCTCTCGCGGGAAACGGCGCGCGAACAACCAACGCTTGATCGCGCTCGCTTTTGGCTCCACCAACAACCAACCCTTTCTCCCGCCCCCTTCCGGCCGTCTCGTCGGTCCCGAAGGGATGCGCCCGCGCGCATCAACAGGTACGCGAGTCAACCCCTCGGACGCGAATGCGACCGTCTCCCTCCTCAATGCCCCCCAATACCCATGCTCTCGCTGTGAGATATACCCCTCTCCCCCCCCCTCTCTCCCTACCCCTTCCCCTTCCCGACCCCTTGGAGATGTTAATATCGCGACTCACGTCGGCGACGAGTCCGCGTCTCCCTGCCGCGTTTTGGCTTTTTTACAATCGCGTTTGCCACGTGTGTGTACGAGAGAGACCTTTTTGCATCCCGACGAAGGGGAATCCCTTACGTTGTATCACCGACGTTCCTTTTTCTTCTCTTCGAATTCTTCTCTCTCGCGGACTTATTAATACTCTATTTGTCTCTATCTAATTGCCTGTCTGTGCCTCCGCTCTTTCGCCGCCCTTCTCCCGCACTTCCCTTTCAACCCTTCCGCGTCGCGGTCCTCCGTTCGCAATTGAAAATAAACGCGCGTATCGGCAGCATTACAAAAAATTCAAGTTGTAATAATTAATGAAGAAAAAAAAAGAGGAAAGGCGGCGACGTCTTTTAAATGTTTTCTCGACGAACAGCTGAAGGGGACGGAGAAGGGGGAGGAGCGGGGGGGAGGGTGCGATTCCGCAGATTCATCATCAGCTAGATATTTACACATTTGCAAAGGAAAAAAAAAAAAACTTACACGCAGTCTTACACGACGTAGTAATAAACGCGCTTCGGAATAAATGAATTAAATACATTCTAGTGTATCGTTACTTCGAATAATCGCAATCGCAAGGGGGAAAAAAAATATCGCCGCGCGCGTAAACCCGTCTCGCGTCGTCGCAAATCTACATCCGCAAACACTACTTTTTGAATAGGATTGTTGTAATTATATTACATTATCATTGTAATTATGATACATATATCGTGTACATATTGGTGCACATATACGGAGTACGGAGCTCGCGCGAATTCCGTTTCGCCCGATTCGTCCCCGGCGGAGTTTTTAATTAAAAACAAAGAGGCCGCACACCGTGTTATGTAAAATAGTTTGGCCGCTCCGAAATACATATTGCTCTTTCAGTAGCGAGGGTGTTTCGCTACTGCGAGTCTTTTCCGAGGTCTCGTTTCGTCAAAAGAAAAAAGAAAACCTGGAACAACACCAGGAAAAACGTTATTAAGAGTGGAGGGAGCTTTCCGCGACGGAAAAATTGGATCGTAAGTAGTATTCTCGCTAATCTCGGACGAATGAGAGAACCCTACGTTGTGCCTTTTAAATAACAGCAATTTTAAGCAATTTTGACTTCGGTTTCCCCGGTCCAACAATATCGCGTCCACGAGCAAGCAACAATCTCGACGATCCCGAGGGGGAGAGGAGCTTTGTCGTCGAGGACCCGTCGCCGCTTTATTCCCTTCTCTTTGTCCGCGCAAAACGAACCGCGGACATCCTTCGCGCTTCTTGTTTCTCTCGGTACCGGGGTATATTTTTGAACGCGGCCGGTCAATAAACGCAGAGTCAAGACGGGTTTACGCTGCACGAGACTTCGCGCGGAATCGCGTACGGATCCACGCGCTCGCGTCCGTCGAAGGCCGCGCGTTCGGAAACGTCGCCCGATCGCCTCCAAGATTATTATTTTATCCTTGTTGTTCATCGAATGTTAAACAAAGTTAAAATGATACCCGAGGACGCTCGGGTGAAGCTTCTTAACGCGGCTCCAAAAAATTGCGCGCATCTCGACAATCGTTTCCGCTTTTCTTTCTTGTTTTTTTTCTCGTTTAATCGATCATTACGATAGAAAGAATACGCGTATTATTCCGTTTCTTCTAGACTCCTGTAGGGGGACGCACCATCCAGCCCTCACGAAAATTCAGCACGGTTTTCCTCGGATGTGTATTGGGGCTGTTTACTTTTGACGAAAGGATCTGAAACCTCGAAGTTAACTTCAAACTTTGAAAATTTGAAGCTTCAGAACTTCAAAATTCTTTCGTACAATCGAAATTGTCAAGGCTACAATCCTAATGGCGTATTCTTTCCACCGTAAGTCGTTATCCCGCAGTCGTCGTCGCGATTCCGCCGCGAAGCAAGAGCTATGAGTCATTTCGTCTCCGCGCGACAACCTATACCTACCAGGTCACCAAAGCAAATTTTGAAGCGTGTGTTGAACAATTTGTACACGGGACATCAGATTTTATTATAACGCGTGACGACGATGACGACATTGCTGACTTTGCAACGGCCAAGTTTGTTCGTAAGAGATGTGTATTACATATATACGTGTGTATTGAGAGAGAGAGAGAGAGAGAGATACGTGCAGAATGAGACGAGCAGAGCGCCCGCGTCTTTCTTCCCTTGACATTTTATCAATCAGTCGGTCGAATAAAGAAAACTGCTGTTTCAAGCAATTCAACTCGCATTTTCTTTTCTTCGGGCGCTGGTTATCATTTCCCCTGGAATGTCGGTCGGAAGACAGTTTTACGCGAGCGCGTCTCGCCTCGCGCGCACGCACGTACGCACGCACGCCCGCACGCACGAACGAACATTCGTCATCGTATAACGAAAATTAAACGAAAGCGTTATCGCAGTCACGCGGCCGCGTAAGCTTAAGTAGGCGGCGAGATAAAAACAAAAACAAGAGAAAGAAAGATGTATATATATATGTATGCGTGTGTGTGTGTGTGTGTGTTTGTGTGTCTGTGTGTGTCCAATGCGGATCGTTATTTTTCTACGTTTGCATCCGCGATCCGCGTAGGGTAGGTAGGGCGGAGGAAAGGGACGCGACGAGACAGACGCGCGCGGGTCGAGAGGGACAACGACGAGGAAGCCGGCGGCGTGTGCTGGTTGTCAGCACCTCGGAGGCGGCGACACTACACTCGCCGACGACAGGAAGTCGACGTGTGGGAGGGCGACGATCGGGGAGCTGAAATTCGGAGGGAGAGAGAGAGAGAGAGAGAGAGAGAGCGAGAGAGTGAGAAGAGGGAAAGAAAACGTTTTCTCGCTGGTCGAGAACTCGCTCCGGCTGCGGTAGAGGCTCTCGTGGATGAGGAGGCCCGCGGCGGAGTGGCTCTGATAACGCGAGAACAAAGGCTTCAGCGAACAACGGCGTGTTGTCGGTCTTGATGCAATTTGAATGTGATTGGTGGATTTACGAGCGCGAGAGTACGCACAAGATGCGCCGTTACGAAATTCATGTCTCCTTGCCGCGTCCAGCATAGTCGAGCTACGGCTAGAAAAAAAAACGCGAGCGTGAGAGTACGGAGGAAGTTCGTTTTCTTTTTTCTTTTTTTTTTTTTTTTAATTGGTTTCCGATCCGCGAAATTAGACGTCTTTGATTTTGTAGGACGTGCGGTTGCGTTTATGTGCTTTGAGATTTGTATGCGTCATTTGTTTCCTACACAGCGACACAAATACAAATAGAAACAGATACAAATAAAAATCACGTCACGTACGGATCTTTATATTTCCATCTCATGCTCTCGCTTTTCTCTGTGCCGCTTCTCTCCGTCAATCGGATTCGATTGCTACTCAAAGCAATCGACTGAAACGTAGGTTCGATATATAACGACAGTGATAACGTTTGATGACGACAATGACGACGACGATTAGAGAACATCGAAGTGTAGGGATGTCGTTGCTAAGATGACACAAATTATCTCGTGGATGAAACGCGTCGCAGGAAGAAACGCGCTCGCTACTTCCTCCACGAACGGGATCGAGCACCGTTTGGAATTTTATCGTACAAATAACTCGCACCATTCTACATCGCGACAACGTCGAGTTCTCGCTTTCGACGGGGCTTGTAGGAGGGCTTCGTCCAACATTCAATGTCCTCGGTAACTTTTCTACGTATATATATATATCTAATATACCGCAAATTCGAATCTCGTGTCGCTAAAATTAAACGTTGAATTCTCCGAGGGAGACATCTCGCGGGAAAATAAAGCGTAACGCAACGCGATCGTACGCGACGCGAAGGGCCGCACGTCGCCGCCAATTCTGAATTTTCTCGCAACACATTCGCTTCGTAGGATATATAGCGTTTTCGTCGCGTTAACGTTTTGCCTTCGCTCCGCGCTGGCGGTACGTCGGAGGGAGGGGTATTTTTTATATCGCGCATCGCGTTCTCCGTAAAAATAGCTTGCTCCCCAACGCGTGCGTGCCCGCTTTTCTCGGTTTTTCGGTCGGGGACGGATGGTCATCGTTCTCTCCGTTTCTTGCGTTTCGTATCGCCGGCCTTCCCCCCCCCCCCTCTCCTCTCGATTTCCGAGCGCGATCGATTGATCGGGTTTCACACAGGTCACGACGCCATCGACGTTGTCCCTCGGAATCGCGGCGTCTTGGAAACTCACGACGGACGACAACGACACATTAAAACAAAAAAGGAACGGAAAGTCGAAGACCTTGCTGGATTAACCGTCGATCGTTCTTGTATATTGAAGTACTAAAAATATCCGATGGTCCGTCCGGCTCTCATTGTCCCGTAACTCCGAGGCTCCCCCTCCCCTCCTCCCCCCCGCCGCTTCCTCTTCAGTTTGGCCTTCCCTCCCGTATTGTAATATGTGCAAATAATTCGATAATAATCAAATAATCGCTTGTACTCGTGATAATATATATATTTTCGATACTACATTCGACGTGAGCAACTGTATTTGGAGATGGTAAAGAATAACGACCCGTCGCGAAACAAAGACGTGCGAATCCACGTTTCTCGACGACGAATCGAATCGAATCGAATCAAATCCTTTCAAATATAACTTTTAATGGAACAGCCGGTAATTATTGCTGGATAAAATTTCAATATGTAGGTAATATAAAATATTTCTACATGTAAGAAAAAAAAAGTATTGGTTTTATAATGCAAAGTAATTTAAAATACAATTTAATAAAGTCATCAATGCCATTCGATCCGTATTATATTGGAACTTCTTGGTTTCAAAGTTGTTTCGAAATGGCGATCGGTGAGATTCGGTTCGAATCGAATTTGCACGTCTCTAGTGCAAATCTACATCCGGAGCCACTCCGGTTTGGTTAAACGGTGAACCGACGTAATTTAGCATCTTGTCGTAGAGACCTTGTCTGCATCTGCTTCTTTTTTTACGGACGGAAATAGAAGACGGCAGACGTAATCTCGGAGTCGGACGTCACTTGTCGGCGTTTAACGTTCGCAGGAACTGTCTTGCGAAACGTTCAAGCGCGCGCAACCATCTCGCGGAGATGACGACGATGATTTTTTAACGACGGGCCGTTTAATCGGCCGGGTTTTCTGTACGCGTTCCGGGATGTAGATTCGTACGTCGGGACGCCGAACGAACCGCCGCGAATCTCCGGTAGACGCCTACTTGGCGATTAGCATCGTCGGCGGATGCATCGTCCTCCCCCGGAGGGGCGTATCGCGGAGGCGAATTTGCGAGGCGGTCCATTCTCACTTTTCACGTTCTCGATCAAGTTCTCGAGTGAGTCACCCAAGGTGAGAGGCGGCGAACGAAAAAAGAGAAGCACGCGGCGGACGAAAAATGAATCACGCATCGCGAGCGGGAACGACGGAAGGCAGTGGAGAAGGGCGTCTTCTATTTCTGCGCGCCTCCTCCGCCTTCATCGTCATGCATACGGCAGATCCGTCGCGACGCGCGCGATCAGTTCTTCAACGCCGTGACTCATCGCGTAGCCGGAAAGTTTCGCGAAACTCGACCTGCGGTACGCGCGAACGGTGCGCTTCGCTTTGCGCGACTCTCTCGAGACGATCGTCGAACGGAACGCCCCGCCCGGCGTATAAATCCGCTTTCAAGCCCGAAGCCGGTTTTTCCGACTCGCCGACGGACGGAACGTTGGACGCCGCGCGCTCGATCGGGGACTTCCCCCCAATAACTCGATCGCAGCGTGCTCGTCGATTAACGCTTCGCCCGCGAGCGAGTCGAATCGAGGGAGAACCCGCGAGAGGACTGTCCTGATAAAGGCGATGTTTGAAAAGCTTCAAAAAACAGTTTTTTCACGCTCTTTCTCTCTCTCTCTCTCTCGCTCCTCGATAAATGACTAATTATATACGTCGCGAAATGAATTCGGACCTCGAGTTTCTTTGGTTTCATCATTTCTTATCGAAATTCGATTGACAATCTTTCTTCAGAGGGCAGTCCTTTCGTACGCTTGAGAATCGATTTGGTAATAAAATATCGCTGGAGGGAGCAGTTTCAAGCTGAGAGATAAAAGACGCGTCCGTTTGATCAATAACGTTGTAAACGGCGAGAGAATGGTAACGGCGGCCGGTGACGTAAATGACGACGAGGACGACGGCAACCATAGCGATGTCACAAAGGGGGAGGGGGATGGATGAGTGTGCGTGGTGTGCTTCGTTGACTTTCGTTAATCTTTAAAAAAAAAAAAAAAGAAATGTACATTAACGGTATCAGCTTTTTGCGCGACAACGGCTGTAAGATATAGCAAAAAGAGAAAATAAAAATTTAATAGTGCTTTCCTTCGTTAAGCGAGGTAAGGCGAGGTTTAACATACTTTTTCCGAGGACGATACTGCCGTTACGCAATGTATAAAAGAGAACTATAAGTTAACTAATCGTAAATGCACGAAAAATTTTTCTTAAACGGATAGCAGAAGTAAAAAAAAAAGAGGGAGAAGGGTGGCTTTGTAGTGTCTCGATACTCTCGAATCATTAATCCTACGTCGTGAGATAATAAATAATGATAAATAATGGAGTAAAAAAAGTAAATAAATAATTAAATATGAAACAGAAATCCTAGAGCGCTGGGCTAAAGCATTGTAAAGTGTCAAGCTGCGGAGCCTGTCGGCCAGTATAAATGAACAAGCAACTGCCATGGGTCAAGCTAGGTAGAAACGTGCTATAAGAAATCCAATTTTAACGAAGAAGCTAGCTGTCGAAATACTTAAAGAGGAAAAAAAAAAGAAAAAAAATTTTCCGCGCGAAGGATCGTCCATTTAAAGAACAAACACAAATCTGCGGTACGCACGCGCGCGCGCGCGCGCGCGCGTGTGTGGTGTGTCTGTGGGTGTGTGTATATGTGTGTGTATGTACGTACGCGCTCGTGCGTGTCGTGCGGACACGCGCGAGTCGCGTACTTGTGTCACGCGCGCGCGAAAAAAATTGAAAAACACAGAGAAGCTCCTCCGTTGAGAATACGACATTCATTACTTACACTTTTATTAACAGAATAAATAACAAGAAAGGAAAAAATATAAATATATATATATATAAATAAATATAAATATAAATATATGGGTTATTTGCACAATATTATAAATAATTACTATGTTTACTACGATTATTAAATTAAAGAGCAAATATAATAAGAGGATAAAAAAAACTGTTGTTAAATAATTAATACAAAAATGAGAGGGGGGGATAAGCGAAAAAAAAATAATAATAACAAAACGATTTGCGCTAAAACGATCGACATTGGGTCAAAAAATGGAAAGCGAAAGGAGGACGCGATGAAACGAGGATATTACGAGGAAAAGAAAAGATGAATATGAAGAGAAGAAAAAGGGAGGAGGATACGATTCGTTTGTTATCGATTAGTTAATGATCCTTACACATTATATTATTGTAATTATATAAAGTAAACGATTATTATCATAATAGTTACAATTAACAAGTTGTTACCGCTTTGTTATACATAATATAATTAATAATAAGATTAAAAAGTAAGCGAATGCATCGTTGATTCGTCCTTTACTTATGTAGATACTAAAAATACGATCGACTATATTGTTTTCAATGTCTTCACCGTATCTCTTCGTTTGCTACCCGATTTCATTTCGTTGTCGAAGATTCGGTATTGTCGGCTTACCTCGCCCGGCCACAATATACACACGTTTTACAGAGATATTTTCAATAAACGAAAAAGCTTAACACTCATACTGTCGTATTTGTATTTCATTCTTTGTCCCTGAAAGATTCCGATCATTGGTTCCTATCAGCGAGAATAAACGCGATAGTGATAATACTTGTGTCTCAAGTAGAAGCACATATATTATCTCTTAAAGATTAGATATCTCGTATAATCTCCACAGTTGTTTGAAGAGAAGCTTATTAGTTTTTTTTTTTTTTTTTAATAAAATAAATCGAGTTTAGTAAAATATGTAAAACAGAAATTAGTGAAAAGAAAACAGTAATGTTTGTTTTTTTTATAAAATTGTTTTGCTGCTGTCGAAAGTAACATTTACTGCAAACTAATGCGAGTAAAGACTGTTACTTTTGAAAGCAAATTTTAATCCTATGACTCATATTTTTCTTGTTCTTGTTAAATTTCTTGTATTTATTTTTTAACATCCAAGTGTTAATTCAACACAATGTGATCATGTTATTTGAATATTTGTCTCAAGTTGATATTCGACATTTCTAAAGTATTAAAATAACACAATTTATAGATAAATTAAAACACAAACTTGAAGATTCTTAAAAAAAATGAATAAAATGTACGTATCATAAATATTAATTTTACTAAAGAAATATCTCTTTACGTTTAGTTTTCAAACCGTGTCGAAGAGTTGTACTCTTTTTGTGTTAACTTTTTGCATAATAATTGCATTAGTTTTCTTGCGACGTATTCACATTTGCAAAATTAACACAAAAACCCGAGTTGGAACATGGGATAGGTATATGTAAAATTCAACATAAATTTTCCGACTGTGTATATAAATAATTCACACAGACGTAATCCTGAGATCTACGGCGCAACCCCGATCCCGAACTACTTGTCCGTCGAGTATAGAGCCCTACCCAACCGACGAGCCCCGTGGAGGGGATGCTCTAGGAAACGCTACCATTAACACCGTCCAGATCCCAGTCGTGTGCAGCCAGCGTGTGGCGACGCGTGGGCACCCGAGGCATTTTTTTTTCTTCTTCTTCCTCTCAGCTCGCGGAGGACGAGCGGGCATGGGTGGGGTCGCGAGAACGAATCGCCGCCTCGCTTCTCTCCTCTCCGCGAGTTCGGTGCGAGCGACCGGCCTGGTACCACCACCGCCGTCGTCATCGTCGTCGTGTCTCTCACGAGCAACACTGGCGCGAGGCTCGCGGCCGAGTAATGGCCGTTCTGTGCGTGCGTCGCCGTCGTCGTCGGTCGCGCTGAGAGCACGTAGGTACCATCCTCTCCGCGTGTCTGTCGCGAGCCTGTGTGTAAGAGAGATGGACGTTTCGGGGTCACTCGTCTGAGAGAAAGAGCCGCGTGAGCGAGTCGGAGTGAAATTGGAGCAGAGGCGTCGCGTCGCCGCGTAACGTTGGCGCGGCTGTCAAGGATCTCCGTTCGTGCAGAAAGAGAGAGAGAGAGAGAGAGGGAGAGAGAAAGAGAGAGGGAAGCGATTAATGCGACGTGGTTATCGTGGTTATCGGGCGCCCGGGCGACGAGCACTGACCTCGGCAGCTGCTGCAGCGTCGTCGCCGCGTCGCCTCCTCAATGATCTCTCCGCTGGCTCCCGTGACTCACGTTATTCGCGGGGCACACTTGGCGGCGGCGGCGGCGGCTGCGGCTGGTCCAGGCCGAGGAGGAAACGTGAGTCCACTGTTTCGTCGCCTGTTTGATTTCGACATCGGGTAGGTTAGTGCACAGTGGCAAGGTGTAGCGCGGCGGTGTATTTATAATCGGAGCGAGCGCGGAGCGGAGTGTCTTATCGTTTTCTAAGAATGCCGCGCCGAGTAATCTCTCAAATATGCGTTGCGCGACGCGAAAGAGACACGAGTGCGACGCGGACCTTCGCGTTGGAAAAAGAGGACACACCGCGCGTTCGATACAAGAGATACACGAGATCCCCGAGGAACGATAGCACCGAGCCCCACGCACGTGG
Organism: Monomorium pharaonis; assembly: GCF_013373865.1. Taxonomy (NCBI): domain Eukaryota; kingdom Metazoa; phylum Arthropoda; class Insecta; order Hymenoptera; family Formicidae; genus Monomorium; species Monomorium pharaonis. The sequence continues at coordinate 18,759,888 of NC_050473.1, read as the reverse complement.
TCTCGCCGAGCGAATACAATGCACGGGAGCGTATGAAACTTTAATGGGGCCTTGCACTTTCCGTACTTCTCATTTTTAGCGTGATTTCCTTTGTTTGTAAGATAAAAGTGAATTAAACTCACGCCTTTCGTCTCGACGTCTCTGCTGAAATTGTGTCAATGTGCATTGTTGTGTGATGCGCAACACACGTTGAATTACAAGAATGAAATGCTCTTCTTCCAGATATCTTAGGCTCGGGGACATCTGGCGGGGACAGCTGCCATGGAGAGGAAGGGGCTACGTAAGAAGGACATACTGAGGATGGACGGCCTCCTGCCGCCGACCCGGCGCCTGCCAGTTTGCGACGCGGTATCCAGCGCGTCGGACAAGAAGAAGGACAGGAAGTGGTCCCTGGGTGGTATTCTGCGGCGGATATCCTCGATAAAGGACTACGACAGTTCGTCGAACGACGAGGAGATCGTCTACTGCAAGAAGACACCGAGGAAGCCCACCACCAGGTTCAGGCAGCTGAAGGACGGTGTCGTCCTTCACTCGATAGAGAACAACTCGGAGCACGTCGGCGGACGGCGGACGAGGGTCGAGGGTAACGTTCGCCACGCGACGACGATGGACTCGCATCAGCGGGACTCCCTGCATTCGCGCAGCAGCGACGGCTCGCTGGACGGCCTGGCGGGAAAGCGGTCCCGCAGGAACAACAAGCTGAAGGCGCGGGCGGAGGCGAAGAGGGACCACCTGTGCGCCGGCAGCAGCTCCGACGAGGACGACTGCCGCAGGTCCAACGGCTCGCTGAACAGATTCCAGTCCGGGGTGGCGGACGGCGCGCAAAATGGCCACCAGAGGAGCAGCAATTTGTGCAGCCGGAGGACCCGCGCCGCACGGACGGAGCGTTACATCAAGCGCCTGTCGCGGGACGAGGGCAACGGCAGCGGCGACGCTCTGAACGACCCGCAGGTCGCGCACGGCGGGAGGTGTTCCTGGGACCATCGCAACGAGGACAAGGAACGCGCCGTTCACGCGGCGGATCATTCGCCGAACGGCCTGTGCCGCCCGCCCTTGCATCCCCGCCGTTCGACGGCCTCGGGAACGAGCGGTCGCGCGTTCCCGGTACAAAGATCGTCCGCGGAGTGCCTGCGCGGAGACCCGGATTTCCCGCAGCAGCCCGAGGTCCCGGGCGACGTCCGGAGATACTCCACGGGGCAGTATATCACGGATTTAAATCAGAACAACACGTACGGGAAGAACTCGCGGCACTTCAGCGACGACGTCTGCGCGGTGGACAACGGCCAGAGCCGAGTGGTCGGCAACTTCTTCACATATCCCGCGAAAAACGCGTGCCATCACGCGGTCGAGCAGTTCGATCGCCGACTGATCGACCATCCGGACAATCAGCCACCCGTGCCACCGCCGAGGGACCCTCGCTACCGCGCGTTCGGATACAGTTCCTATCCGATCAACAGACCACACCAAAATGTGCCAAATTACCTTAAGCAGGAGGACAATAGGACGGTCCACGTTGCAGGCGGAGCAACGAGACCCGGGGATTGGAGGAACCCTCGATCGGGGATCGAGGAACGACACGGATCGAGCAACGAGATCGCCTGGCGCGACACGAACGTGGGACGCGAGTTTGGAAACTCGACGCCGAATCCCAAAACGGAGTTTTACAGTTCGCTGGAGCGCATAAACAATAAATATAACTCGAGCCATCACTGCGCGAGCGAGCTGCCGGCCTACGGGGAGACGACGAGGCGTAGAAACGTTCGCGACGACGATCAGCTGAATCGCAACGGCGACGCGGGCCACCGCGTGTATCGGGATGCCAAAAATAAATCGGCGCACATCTGCGAAACGGATAAACAACAACACGAGGCTATTTCCTCGCGCGCGTCCGACTGGTCATCTGGAAGATCCGGCGAGCAGCGCGCGTTGCGTGCCGTCACCCCGTCGACGTACGACAAGGGGAGCCAACAGCGGGAGGACAACAGCAGAGGGGTGACACCGAGCGAGGAGACTCTGGAGAGACGGAGGAGCTCGAAGAACCTCGAGGAGGCCCTGTCCGAGCTGGAGGCGATATACAACAGCCTGCGTCTCGGCGACGAGGATCTGCTGGACCGCGCGGAGCGCCGGAGCATGGAGGAGTTCACTCGGAAGCGGGCCAGAAACGAGCTGGACGCGGCGACGACGGCCACCTCGCCGGACTCGCCGGACAGGATGAAGGACGACATGGCCTACCGTAGAATGAATCCCAAGGAGCGACCTACGTCCCTCTTGGACGTCGCCGGGCAGTCGACCCTCTCCAGCATCAGCTACCTCATCGCTTCGCCCGTTCTCTCGCGTCGCGACTCGGCGGACGAGCTTGTGCGCCTGCCGCCGCCGCCGTCGTCGGCCGTCTATCCCCGGGACGAGCCGGACGTGACGCGCGACGACGTCGTCTACCGCAGCATCAGCCACGCCAACAACACCCTGCGGATCGTCGATCCGCAGCCGCCGTTCGGCATACCGCTCGGACCGGTCACCGCGGCGACCGAGAGCGACTACCTGCACACGACGCCGACGAGGACGGAGCAGCCGCGCTCGCCGTACATACCGCAATGCGAGCCGGACGTGGTCACGGACGATCTCGCCTACAGAGCCCTCAGGAAGGACGCGGTGGGTAGAAGCGCCGCGGTCGACGAAGCGAGATCCCCGAGGAAGGAGCAGCCGGAGGAGGTTGTCACCGCGGGGGGCATCGGGAAGAAGCGCGCCGTCAGGTCGTTGTCGGCGAATCTCTACGGGCTGATCAACCACGACCGGATCCACCTGCGACGCGAGCCCAGCCTCGACACCGTCAGGGACGAGATTCGGGACGTCACGAGGACGCTGGCCGTGCGACCGCAGTACCTCAGGCGCGTCGTGAGCGACGGCGAGCTGTCCGACAACGACGCGCACAGGTGGAAGGATGAGCTGGCGATTAAGGGCGACATGGATATCAATGGCAATCATCCGGCGGCGGGGGCGTACCGGAAGAAGCCTACGTGCACCTATGTGTCGCCGGAAACGACGACGACGATGAGTCCCGCGCGCGAGAGTCCCAAGAAGGAGAGGGAGTCTGACGCCGTGCTGTCTTCGAAGGCCGTCCTGAGCGACAATTTCTGGCACGAGTACCTGCACCCGACGGATTCCGACGTTTCGGCGGCCAGGAACGACGGGCGCGACACGGACACGGACGGTTTCGCCGCGTACACTCGCCTCTGCCAAGATTTAGTTAATCTGATAAAAGGAGACGATGATGACGCAAACGCGGACGGTCCCGTTATCGCCGCTGCTGATAATAAGTGCGACCTCGGCGTCGAACTCCTCGGGGTCGACGAACCTCCTCTTCCCTCTCCTCCTCCTCCTCCAGCCCCTCCTCCAGCGAGCGTCGAGCGTACGCGTTCTCTGAGCAGTCACTCGGGGAGAGACAGCGAGAAGACGGCGAGCCCGACCGCCGGTTCAACGAGTTCCTCGAGGTCTTCGTCGGATTCGACCCCGGCAGCTCCTAGCTACGACTACTATCTTCGCGTGGCGGACGAGAACGTCAAACTGATCGCGGAGGCCTTCAGCAACGTGGCCGACCGTCTGCGCGACAGTCGTCTGTCCACCCGCAAGAGCTCCTCGGTGTCGCGCAGCTCCGAGGTCGAGGACCAAAGTGGCAGCGCCCATAGCAGCTCCACGCCGTACTCCAGCCAGGACAAGGAGCCTACCAGGAGGCTCGAGGGGACCGTCCCAAGTGTCGTAGCTCCGACGCGCGATTCCACGACGAGCAGCAACCACCCCGAGGAGGACGACGCCTCCAGCGCTGACGCGGACCTGTCCAGGGCTGTCCGCGACCTGCAACTGGCCGCGGCCAGTCTCTACGAGCACGAACGGGAGATCGAGGCACTGAGCACCAGACGCGGGAGGCTCATCCGCGGCGCAAAGCCCGACGTAAACACTGCCGTCCCCCCCGGCGTCGCCCCCGTGACCAGCGCGGACGAGCGCGAGGACGATCTCGCGATCCGCAAGATCGGCCTGATCGCCGACGGCCTGAGGCAGGAGGAGCGGGAACGCGATCAGGAGGAAACGATGGTACTGCCTAGCGGGATCGTGATGGAAGCGCGAGGAGGCGGAAGCGCGCGAAGCGGGGGCAGCCGCGAAGGTGAGCGCACAGTGTGCGAGCTTGAACGCGCCGCGAGGTCGCGTCGCGCCGGGGACGACGGCGACGACGACGCGCCCGTCCGTCCCCCTAGCGCCACCACTAACCCCCTAACCGTCCCGGTAACCATGTGCACCACGCTCTTGCTCGCTTGTCTCCTTGCATTGCTTCTAGCGATCGTGGTGGCGCCCGCGAGGGTCAGCCACCCGGCCGATCATTAGCGCGCGAATGGGATTCTTGTTGTGTGTCCTTCCTCTGTGTGTCTTGCGGGGATCGCGAACGGGACGTACGGCGCGTTACCCGTTCACCGGCCACTTGTCCTAATCCTGTGTGTTCATTTGCAAATGTTACTAATGTCGCAGGTCTCCAGGCGCTCGCTCGTTTGCAGTGACACGAGATCGCATTCGAGATCCGCTCACTCGGGCTCGACGTGGTCGGCGTCGATAGAGCGACACACGGGGCGGATTGATTTTTTTGTAAGAAACGAGAAATGTAGGGGGAGAAAGGGAGAAAGAGAGAGAAAGAGCGAGGGCTGCAGTTGCCGCGGGCTGTTTGAGGCGTATTGACTTGTTGTTGTTGCTCTTGTTATACTGTGTTGTTGGTTTTAATAAAGTTTAAATGTTAATCCTGCCAGTAATATTATTGTAATATTTTACTGCGCGTAAACATCTCCGCGCTGTCACGCAATCCATTCCAGATAGAACAGGCGTTCCGATCCCTCTCGTGTCACGTTTAATTGCGTTATTAATTTTGTTAATATTTATGAAATATCAAATATAGAGAACAAAAGAAATATTGGGTCGCTGGAACTCGTGTTGCTCTTTAATGAACAATATTGTACATGTTGTGTTTTTAGTGTATATAATGTTCAATATAGATTTTTAATGTAGATACAAGGCTTAATATGTAAATAATTATTTACTTTGTTAAATTTTGTTATACTGTCGTTTCCATCTGAAATAATAGTAATTACTTTTACGGAGTTTGAACGTATTTTCTTACTATTGGTCAAAAATTTGTGCCGATCACGATACACGAATGTATTATAGTCTATTATATATACATACAGAAAATAAATTAGTATTGAAACTAGTATTAATAATCAATATAAATAAGAATATAGAAATTTGTTAAAAAGATATTCTTAAATAATCTATTTCAGCAAAATGTATATATTTTTATTTCAATGTTATAATAATATCATTTAAAGAACACTATTGTGTGATATATATACATATACATGATTATTTTTATAATAATAATATTAAAATATTTTAATTCTTAAAGGTTTATTTCCTGTTCGATATTTTTCTCTTATAAAAATTGTTATTAAATAAAGACATATATAAAAAAAAATTTTGAAAATACAATTATACAAAATTTCTAAGTATCTGTAAAAGTTTTTTTACTTTTTAAAATAAAAAAATAGAATTGCCTCACAAAAAGTTTTAAATTTCTCAATGTTAAAAAAGAATTCCATTGATTAAAGCGAAAAGAACATTTTTTTCGAAGTATGTCGGAAATCCAGTAATTTTTATGATATGTTTTGATAACTCTTTAAAGAAGTCTATCGATTATTCTTAATAACCGAAGTGCTAAAATTAAATATAAGAATGTTATGACTTTTTAAAATTATAGAATCGTAAAGTTCTTTTCTTTCATATAGTATTTTTACCACTTTAATCGATAGAACTCTTTCTAATATCGATTAAGAATTCTTTGTGAGATAATCTGAACTGGTTTTTTTTCAATTTTGGAAAAATGGGTATAGCTTCATAGAGATAAAAATTTTTTCATAGTTTTATTTAAGATTATTAAATTCGTTAAATAAAAATTTAATTTTCCTATTTCCGCATAAAACGTTTGCTGATTTGATATTAATTTTTTTTGTGTAATTTGCATGGATTTTTAAAATTAACATTTAACCCTCCACAAGCTCAAGGTCCACAACAAGGTTGAACATTTATTTGTGAAGTACGTATAAGTAATTTACATTATATGTATGCAATATAAACTACGTAAAGTTTACGTCATCTAAATAATAATGGATTATAAAAGATTCAGATTTCATTAGAAGTAGTGAAAATTACATTACGTTTTTTTATATTTTAATAATAATAAAATTTTATATTTTAATATGATAAACATATTTTTATTTTATCAATATAAAATTTAGATATACTATAATGATGTAATTAACTTATAACTTAATTACTTTTTTCTATATTGCATTACATAACTATATCAACTTAAATAATTTACATTGCCTGCGTTGTATTTACACGAAAAACATTTGTAACATAACAATACGTCCATGTAAACGTAATCTCTACAATTCTGAAATTTACAACTCTGATCGGCAACATTTTCAAGATCGATTGTACGATTTTCTTTCCAACTGCGATAAATTCTGTTCGCCGTCGATAAATTTACGCGCTGCAGTATCTTCAGTCTCACCCGATAATACTTTACCGTTCGAGGTGTGAAAAGTGTCGGGACGTCGTCGATTCTCTGTTGAAAACGCTCGTTCATCGATTTCGGTTACTCGCACGATCTGCGATCCGCGGTTTCTTTCGGGTTTCGTTCAGTTGATGAAGAAAAAAAGGAAGAGTCGCTACGGCACACACGCCCGCACGTGCGTACGTAAACGCAACATGTACTACGACACGTTACCAACATCGATCGCCGCGCCGGTGCATCTCGCGTCAGCGTGAAATTCGTGCGAACGTAGCGCGCGCGAGTTTCAAGTTATCGATCGCGGGGCCGCGCGCCGCGTGACGTCACCGAGGATCACGCCACATCCCCGCCCACTGCGACTCGCGAGCCGATTGGTCCGCGCGCTCAGGCCGGCCGTCTATATCGAGATCCGCGGCGGCCGCGTAACCGGCTGTTCGTTCCGAGTCGGGCTTCCAAACGTTCCGCGAGTGCTCACGGGTCTCTTCGACGCGCGTCGTAACGCACAGTGCGATGAGTTCTGTCTGACGTCGGCGCACGTTGCACGCAGTTCGTGAAACCCAGTCGAATCGAGCGTTAACGAGCGTAACTCTCGCAGCGGCGTAACGACTCTTTTTTTTTGGACGAGCAAGGTACGTAAGGACCGGCGCGAATTCTCGAAGCGAGAAACTTCAGAAAGCCTAGATTTTTCAGTTCACGCGCTCGGAGGCTACGTGATAAGTTTTGCGCCCGCGTCACGAACGGCGGATGCTTTTCCTCTGATCCCCTCGCGTTTGTATATAACACGATCGCCAACCAAAACCAGTAACGTGAGACGCGCTCTCGGGACACGAGGAAGTCCAGAGCCTCGGTGTTTACCCTCTCGACGTTTGTTATCGTATCGTGTGTAATGAAATAGGACGAAAGTGTGGCTACATTGTATAGATACATTTGTATAGATACGTCCTGGCGTTGTTAACGCGCAGATTATGTCGCCCGACGTGCGCGTAATTTGCCCGCGTAAACAAACGACTGCGTCCCGCGCGTAGACCTCCCCTCCCCCTCCGCCCCCCTTCCTCGCCCTCCTCGCCCTCCTCGCTCTTTCCCTTTGCGGTTGATTTTAAGTTCGCTCGCGACGACATGAGGTATTCTCGGAGCACACGCCTGACCGCCTGGCCGCCGCTCGAGTCCAACGCACGTGCGACTCTCGTAAGTGCCTGACCGGCTCGATCACATTGCGGCCCGCAAAAGGGGGGTACACGACCGATATGAGGCAGTGAGGAAAAAAATAGACGTCTTTTTTTATATATGGATTTATTATAAAGGACTGCAACTTTTTTTTTCTTAGGTTCAAACAACTCCAATCCAACCTGCGAGTAATCTTCGGTTATTAAGTTACAGATTATTTATATATATTTTTTTTCAATAAAGTTATATACGTTCGCGAATGTTTAGAGATTTTTCGAATTTTTAATCCAGCAAACACAGAACGTTGCAACAACGTTGCAGCAATGTTGCTACAGTGGCCACAACATTGTTTTGTGTTTGCTGGGTAAACGAAAAAGTTAGGCTCGAGTTAGCCGGCTGCTAACTCAAGTTTATGTTGATACTTTAAAATAATATTTAGTAAGACTTTTGCAACTCGCAAAGTGGAACAAATTTATTTTTTTGAGTATATAAAAAAAATTGTTAATTACGCGCGAGTGAACTTTTACTCGGAGTATCAGCGTCAGCAAAATACGAGCGGCTCTCCGAAGACGTACGACGTTTTTCTTTTGTCAATGGGGACGATTTCGAAAGAATTAAACTCTCGGGGGGGATCCTTGAAACTTCCAAATGTAGTGAGGAGAGTTTGATGAAAGGCTCCGTTTGTTTACGCGTTAACAGGCGACGATGTTTTCGCCGGGGTCGCCGTTTAGCGAGTGCCGCTCTTTGTGGATACTTCACGCGATTTCGCCATGTCTCGTTTGCATTAGCGAAAAATCAAACTCGCTTTCAAAGCGAGGTCAAGGTCTGCCGCGCCGGACCTCGATGAAGACCCCAAGAATCAACCGCTTTCGAATTAAACCTCTCGGGGTTCGGAGTTCAAATCAAAGGGAGCGCGCAGGTCCTTTCGACGAGGAGAGAGAGAGAGAGAGAGTGAGAGAGAGAGAGAGAGAGATCGAGATCGCTCTGTTCTCGATAGAGCGATCGTTCGAGAAACTCGTGAAACGAATCTTGATCTTCATTGCGGGATTTTTCATCTTTGTTAATGGCGTCGGCGGCTTTTATTCTAAAAGAGGGCAAAGGGGCGGAGGGAGGAAGGAAGGGAAAAAGGGAAAACACCTGACCGTGAGAGGGTGTCTTGCCGCGCCGCGCCGACCGGGGGCGCTCGCGACGCCCCATCGATCTCGCTTTAGTTTCAGGCGGCAAGATGGCCGCGGCGTTGATCTCTAGGTGGTCGGTCCGTGTCCCGCGTCGGTGTCAGTGCGTATGGGTGCCCGTGGTCGGTGTGACACGCGCGTGATACGACGGGGCCGAGCGTGAACCAACTGTCGCCACCACCACGAGTCAGGTGAGAGAGAGAGAGAGAGAGAGAAAGATATCCGGAGATTGGCGGCGATGACGCGGATCATCATCGAGCGTCATTGAGGATATAGATCGCGTCACGGTGAATTCCGCGACGACGGGAAGCCTTCGGGAACACAGCCGGAGGCCGCGGGAGCGGCGCCTCTTCCGACACGACACGTGACGTGACGCGTGAAAGTGAGAGGGGAGCAGCAGCAGCAGCCGCAGCCGCCCTTCGCTCTTCGCCCTGCGCGCGACGACGATCCCTCAGGGGGGGCCACGACCTGCGAGAATGTAAGCGACGTTTCCGATCCCCCGTACGGGGTGATCCGGAGAGAGAGGCATCTTTACTAGTTTATTTTCAGACGTTTCGATAGGTTATCTGTGCCCGGTGGTGGTGTTTCATCTCCCCCTCCTCTTCCTCCTCCCGATGATTTTACGCGGGATAATCTTTTTTCTGTTCTTTTCGACTGCACACAATTTATCCTTCCCTTTCTCCGTTCTTTCTCTTCAACGCGGAGAAACGAATGACGCGGGAAGTTCCCTTCAGTCGAGAGGAACGGACCCGCAATTATCTATTAACCATTGAAAAGTCTCCGGACGTTTTATGATGATGACAGCTCCGGTTGTTGGGGCTGTTTGTTTGGATTCCGTTTCGCAAATTGTTTGTGGCCGAAATTCTGAACACTCAGCTGGTCGACGAATGTCGGAAGAGTGACGTTGAAAGACTCGAGAGACTAAAACTCGGCCAAGTATACGCTGTCCTTCTCCGCGATATAGCTAAACAGTTCGTTACAAATAATGAATTATTATTGATGACTTGTGATATACTGACAGTGAGATTTGTTTGCCGCAATGTTTCACCGTCAAATACTTAAACCTCACGGTTAAGTTTGCGTTAAGTTTTAAAGTGTTGAATTAAATACTAACCAGAGTAACCATTCCAATTACTGCCGCTTTAACCAATTGGTACGTTTTTGTAGTTTTGTTAATATGTAATGTACGTTCTTTTTCGTTATTATTCAAGTAACCATTTTAGTACACGCAAAATAAAAGTAACAATATCGAAAACTAATTTATAACTGACTTAAATACAATCATTTAAATATAATGAAAGAAAATAAAAGCACGAGATATTAAACCTGTTATCGGTCAATGTTTCGAAAATTGAACTTCTCTCCTTTCTTCTGATAATATTGTCTCTCTAATCCCGCATTTATTTATTATAGTTTTAATTTAAAACATTTTAATACGCTCTCTTTTATTCTAACATTGCAATCGATAAAAGCAGTATTGGAAGTAATTGGGGCACATTTACTTTAATTAAGTAGTAAAACTTAAATTTTAATGTTCGAAACGTTTAGTAAATAATTAGATACGTAATGAGAGGATGACTTTTTTTTGTAATGACTTTTATTTTGTGAAATATATAATTATTGATAATCGCGCTAAATGGAAGTATTAAACCGATGGTAGTTACAATTTTTTTCACAAATATGTCTCTGCAAACTTAAGCGCGGTACGAAAGGAACGATTTTGGATAATGCTAATGATTGATCTTTTTCGGTTGGTCCTTTTTTACGAATAAATAAATATTCTGTATAAAAGAAAGAATAAACGTGCTGGAATTAAGTTCTAATTAAGCGCATTAAAAACTCGAAGTGTATACTAAGAAAATAATATTGCAATTTTCTTTAGAGTATTAGATTCTTTTAACAATGTTAACATATTAACAATTTCGTAATATATTGCAATTTATTTAACGCTAACGTCGGGAGCTATTTTGATAACGGTCACGAGCTCTTTTTGAAATTAGATTTCATATAAATGAAATATCCAACTTTTCCTATCGTCCTATTTACCTAGAAACTCGACAAGTTTGACCTTATGATGTGAGTAAGCGGTTCTCGGATTACTCGTTTCCCTAGCTTTTAGCGTGGCGCAGTATTATTGGTCGTTCGTAGTCAAACTAGATTGTTTGGGACGTGGAAGCCGGAGCGTGACCGACTGTGAGGACATTCAGACGCCGACCTGGTTGGCCATGACGTTGCATGTGTTACTATCACTACGGTGAATCGGTACATTGATTATTCGGTTGGCTCTCGGTCTATAAGTCGTGACACGATTCGACTAACAAGTGCAACGTTCGGTGTGCCGATGGCATCGTATATTTTGCAAGACTCTTATTCTTTTTTGTGAAACGTACGTGAATTCCTTAACAATCGCGCTATACTATAAATAGAAGCGATAAGCCGATGTTGGTGTTACTAGGACTGTTACTTTTGACAATTGCGAAACTTCGAAGCTTCGAATCTTCAAAGTTTGAAGTTGTTCTCAAAAGTTTGAAGCTTGGAAATTCTTTTAAAGCTTTGAATTCGAAATTAATTTCAAAGCTTTGAACTCTGTAAATTCCTTCAAACACTTAAAGTTACCAAAAGTAACAGCTCTTACTATTTTTACACAAATATCATTTCCCGGCTAATCTTTTAAGCGCAAGAAACAGTCAATTTTAGGAAATTAGCACTTTCTTGTTGCAAGATCAGATTTTCAAGATGTGATACAATAATTGACACATTTGTGTCCGCTATCGTTCCGAGTGATCCTCGTGGCCTTCGAAAGTTCACCCGGGCTCGGGAAAGCGGGACGCGTGTCGTTGAGACTCGTTTCCGAGAGGAGCCTCCTCCCCGCGTCCTCCAACGTGTCCGAGTCCCGGAATCGCGAACAGCTGTGTGCCCCGGCGCCTCGTGTGCGCGCATGTTTCCCTCCACCTCCGTCGCGTGGCGTTATCGGGCAAGATCCCAGGGTCCACGGTGCGATCGGTCCGCGGCCAAAGAGCAAAGGTGATCGTGAGAAGCGGGATATGATGAATTGCGGTGCGTGTCGGCGGCGCGACGGGAGTGCAGTCGTTCGTCGACCGTCGTCCCGTATCGCGCCGCCGATCCTCGCCTCTACCTTACGCAACATCGCACACTCCGTCGTCCGTTGTTTCTTTACACCTCGGTGCCGCGCAGGCCACGGCGGTGCACATCACACCGAGCGAGCGTGAAAACGCAACGTGGCGGAGGCGTGCGGCGCAGACAGCAGCAGGCGGAATCTCGCCGACATCGACACGTATACACGCACACGTACGCGCGGTGCACCCACACACCGTTTCCTGAACCAACACCCTTGAATCGCGCGTAGTGATAATTTCCTCTCTCGCGATCGCGCGGTGGGAAAAAAAAAGCGAGAACGGGACGGGCAGGAAGGAGAACGCGCGAGGAGGAACCGACCGTCGCTGTCGCGTGAAATCCATGAGGTAAGCGATGGGTCATGAGTCCCGTTTGCGTTGCTGTTCCGCTCGTTTGTTGGGAGTAATCGTCCGCCACCTGTGGGCGTCGGGAGGCTTGGAATTTGCCGTGCGTTCCTTGCTGCCGATGCGATGCATTGTAACGTCCCGTTATGAGTAATGCTGTTAAAACAACGTTAAACCATTCTTGTTCAGAATTTAATCGCCGCTGGGACTGTGTTACTCTTGGAAAGAATTTGAAACTTCCAAAAAACTCCGAAGTTAACTTTAAGATTCGAAGTTTCGAAAGAATTTGGAGCTTTGAAAATCTTCGAAGTTAACTTCAAACTTCCAAGTTCAAAGTTAACTTTGAAGGCTTTTGAAGCTTTAAGTTCTTTGGAAGTTTCAAATATTTAAAGTTATTAAAAGTAACAGGCCTGAGGGTTTTTGCACGTACATTTCTGTAATCGTTACTATAAGAAATTGAGCAATGCGACTGGTCCAAATCTTTATACGGTTACGGTAATGCATGTGCAATGGCCTTAAGCTCTATCTTTCCTTCGTAAGATTTGCGACTAAATTGATTTGATTAGGCTTGCACTAATGTAGATTTCATCTTTGGAATTATACTTTAATCTTGGTTTAATTTATATTCTTTTTGTAACTCTTAGAATCCTTAGTATTCTGGAAGAGATAAAGATTAACTTGTGAACCGGGATCAAAGTTACTCTACATTAAGATCAGATCAGATACGCTGTCCATCTCGAGCGGATGTGTCTACATACTGTAATAGTTCCTCGAAAGGACTCGTCTCGTTATCTCCCTCTTTTGCGTTAGCGCGCATTCAGTGTCGACGGTTCTGATTGTGAGTCAATCATTTCATAAACTTCCTGATCGGCGTAATCCTAAATTAAGGAATTGTTGCGCTTCGCCATTCGGTGCGTACTGGGAGCGAGTTCAGTCGTTATCAATTCGCGAGTCCGGTTATCAATTCGCGGTAGAATGATTGATTTTACAAATTCACGGTCAACCTCGAACGATCGTCTCAGTTGACGTCTTTATCAATGAACGAGGGGATTTTACGCAAACGAAGGTGGCACCGCGCCAATTCACAAATATTTATTCGATATTACCGGCTCCCCCAGATGCATGCCGGTAAAATTAGAAAATTTTCCACATTCGTCATACTTTAGGATATACGTTACAAATCATAAAGGCACAGATTATATTCTACACAAAATAATTGTACACGATCAGAATATTCTGCACGAATATATTGTACACAAAAAAATTGTATGTAGAAAAACTGTACACGAGAATTATCCTTGAATTAAAAATTGAACATTGATATAAAAATGCATGGAAAAACTTTTCACTACACAGCACATTTTCCATGCACAATATATTCGTGTGCAATTTTTTATTCAAGGATAATTCTTGTGCACAGTTTTTCCACGTGCAACTTTTTTTATGTACAATATATTTGTGTAGAATATAATCAGTATCATTATAAGTTGTTTGTGAGAGGTTCTTGTAATTTAAACGTCCGTCAGTACGGTGAGCGGCAGTACACAATTTACATATTGGTTTGGTGAATTATCTTTATAGCAGTCGCAATCGCGTTGATTCTACGCAACCGATTGGCGGGATAATATTCCTCGGCTTTTTATTGCTTTCGGCGGACACGTAACAGATTACGTATTAACTTTGTTATTGTACCAAAGAAGAAACATCACAAATAATCTCCGTCGACATTAATGAATCTTATTTCAACGGAGAATATGTTGTTTCTTATCGATGATTTGGTTGTTGTTGAAATCCTTGCACTATTCTTTATAAAATAATTCCCACTTTTTTATACAGAATTTTTTATACAAAATGTTTTTATAATTACTGATAAAATATTATCGTTATTTTCTCAACATTTTTTTACATTGATTTTTCTTTTAAATCACTTCGTTAGGTTTGAACATTGAATATACATGAAGGCGACAACGATTAGTTTTAATCATCAGTCACGAATAGCACGTATTTACAAAAATAAACATCGTTTAAATAAAGTAATCGTAAATCTTTTTTTACCGATTCCGATGAAAATTTTAGATTATTTATTGCATTTATTTTAAATTCAACAGATAATTTATTTAGATTGCTTATTCCTCTCGACGATTTACGTTCATGATTTCTTATCAATCCATTTCGCAAAACAGATTTTTTATCTTCCGAAAAAGAAGTTTATCGACATGTTTTGTCGCGAGCATTTGGCGAAATCAATCGCAGCTGTGCGAGATTAAGCATGACGTAGCGTAGCCAGACGGACGTGGATGATCGCCGAGACGGAAACAATCCGTAAAGTAGTACACGGTGGTTTCATCGTTGGCCGTGCACGAGGTTATTAATAATGGCGATGCAGCGTGAAATCCCCTCCCCCTTCCCCCTAGCCGTCGTGGTCCCTTTTCCCGTCAGCTCCCTTCCGCTCTTGCGGCGCGCGGTGAAACCGGTTTTTTTTCCTCCAGACCGACACGATTGCAGGTTCGAACTGCTCGTCTTGATAAATGCGTCATCGCGTACCCAATCGTCACATCCTGATTCTGAACTCGATAATTTTATATATCGATCGGTGAGGTCTGTTAACTCTTTCTCTCTAGCCCGATCGTCGAGCCGTTTACTATTCAGGCCACGTGTAATCTAGGCGTAAAAAAAATGCAGTGTCTATTTTTACTCCGTCTGGGGAATTTATTAATATGAAAACGCATGCATTAACATTGATGCATATAATCTCGACGCGACTTGTTCGAATAGATAATCGTAGATTTTCCTTCCGTCAAATCGCATTATGTAACGCATATCTGTTTGAGTAAAGAGAGAGAGAAAGAGAGAATAGAATAGAATAGTTCCTCAGAAGCCCCACAACGAATCGGTATCGCCGGTGACCTGGATGTATATCATCTATATATTATATTAATTTTAATAATACTTGGGAAATTTCTCATTTGCATTCAGTTATGTGCAGGAGTTAGAAAACTATCGTACCATTTCTTTAAAGCGAGACTCTTAACGGTCATTCCACATAAGCAATAACCGGAAAATTTCTAGAAAGTTTTTAAACTCGTGCATTTTCTATAGCGTAAGGTCACATTTTTCATTTCTTCCTTCCCTCACCGTTTTCAAGTTGTTCCCGAAGGTATCCATTCGTTGTGTGAAAGTTCCCGCTAGATCGTCGAATGCGATTTTCATTCCTTCAAACCGCGGGTATTTTAAGTATATCTCGCGATCCGGTCTTTATTTATTGACTTTAATTGATACAATCTCGGATCCGGCAATTTAATTTGTAAACACGTTACGCGCGGCATTACGTGTGGCGTGTCAGACGAAACATTTGCGACGAATAGGGAATTTTGTCTCGCGGCTCAATCGCGATCGCAAACAATCTGCACTCCCACGAGCATTTGGCTAATCTGTCTGGCAATTCTGCACTTCTACGCTCGCAGGATCGTCTATGCGGTAAACTTACATAATCACCGCGTGACTGTGACAACTGATATTAAAACGCGTCATCATCGGTTATTCGTTGAAGTTATTTTTTTTTATTGTGATAAACTTCTCGTAAAACTTTGTCGTAATATCGCATATGCCGCTTTTGTATCTTTGCTTACACATAATGTAACAACACGTAAAATATGAAATATATTATAGATAGACGCGGACACGTGAACACAGTTTTCTACGATGTCCTTGGCGGGTATTGATCATCCATCGCGAGAGTGATAGGCTCCTCTCATCAATTGGTGTCGTCGATACACAATGTCAATAAATTTTGTCAGTCTGTCATTTCATCGATCATTCTTGTTATTGTAATACAATCGCTCACATTAATTTCCAAAATTTTGAACATCATCGATCGCGATAAAACAGAAATGTGGAAATGTTATTTCATGATATATTTCGGGTATTTCAGTGATATTAGTGAAGGACTATGTGCTAATTGCACTTTATATAATTAGCCTAATTGCAATATTATTTATTTAAATTAAATGTGCGGTAACGCATTTGCGGCGAAAGAAATGCTTTAACGCGCAAAGATAATTCTAATGTATTCTGATTAACGATATTTCAGTTATTTACATAAGCGGCGCGGTTATAGGCTATTATGTAAAAATCAGTTTGAGTCCCTCATGTTTCTTTCATGTGCACACGTGAAACAATGTCATTAAACACGAATCATATATTTCTTCTGTTTTCTTATTAGGATTAATCTTCGTTACTAGACCCAACAATATTTTTTGGATAATATTTGAAACGTGCTAATTAATGAATTAAATTTAAATATTTTTTAGAGGCTACAATATTCTTTTATTTTATTCGTTATTTTTTAATGTAAAATAGGCTCCGATTTTATTTTATAAGCGAGAATTTTATAAGCGTCAAGAAATTATTAAATCTGTTGCGTATAAAGTTAGTGTAGTACAAAGTTCGCGAAGTAGTTTGAAGTTCATGTTATCAGATTAGATAACAGATAAATTACCTGACTTACATCTCGTTAATTACACCATATCGTGTCCTAACATCGGATCTATTTAAAATATCAATACATATATACGTTTGATAAATCTATATTTAATTTAAACTTTTTTATAATAATTAAATTGTTTACGATTAATTACAGCGATGTTTATCTGGCTAACCTAGACTTGTAAAAAAACGAGGTGAACTCAGTATTTCTCAGCATTGAAAATTAATGCGAGCGAGTCATGTTAAACGTTTGTGCCTTCCTCGAGTATATTTTCCCAGGACTGTTCAACGAATGCAACTCAGCGAACGTTCTCGGGCTATTTTATTTGACTCGGGTTCAGTTACAATAGTCCTTATAGAAGCTTGTTAAGCGCGGTGTCGAATTATCTTGCACGTATACGATATTGTGTCACGTTTGCATCGTGAAGGACAGGTCACCTTCGTGTGTTTCGGATATGAGTGCATCGGTGGCTTAGTTTTATGCACTTAAGGTACACGTGTGCCTCTATGTGTAAATTGGATCAATAGCGCTAATGTCGATGCTCCGTTTTACCTGTTCAACGAATGCAGCTTGACGAACGTTCTCGGGCTGTCTTCTTTGACTCGGGATTAAGGGGATTTCAAAGCCGTCCGTTTTATCGACATTTTTTAGGGATAACATATACAAACCATATCACGCGATTCAAATTAAGATTAAAAGCATAGAAAAAAAGATCAGCTACTTTAACTTTATATATATAATTGCAATCCAGATACAGGTTGATAAAAAGAGCAGTGTAAAAACAGTTTTTTTAATTCTCGGTATAAAATCCATTCCACAGAGTGATATTAATGCGTGTACTTATTAATTCTGGAAAAGAATTTCCAAATCTATACATTCTAAAAATTCACTAAAATTTTAATAAAATTTGGCAAAGTTTTAGTAAATTTTGTTAAAAGTATAGTAAAATTCTTCGACAATTATCACGATTTTCAGGGTAATTTTTAAGAGAAAATTCTCTCCGGGTAAAAGAAATACACACGAAATCTTGATTAATGACTATCATCTCGCGCACGAGTGACTATTATCGACCCGGATCAAGTTTAACGGGCACTTCAATATTTCCTTAAGTTACAATAGTCCTTTTAGAAGCTTGTTAGCAGCGCGGTGTCGAATTATCTTGCATATGCGATTGTGTCACGTTCGCTAAATGCGTCGTGAAGGACGGATTACCTCCGTGCGTTCCGGATATGAGAGCGCATATCGGCGGTGCTTACTCCTATGCGCTCCGATTATGTGTGCCTCTGTGTGCAAAATTGGGTCAGTGGCGTTAATGCCGATGCCCCGTTTTGTCGGAACGGAGGTCTACCAAGGTCGATTCGCGTACGTCGCGAAAGGGAGAATGATTATAGATATGTCGCATCGCCATGGCGACTCTGAATGGCCGCTCATCGCTAGCGTGGATACACGTGGAGGAAACCCGGTAATTTTCATCAGTTTGAAGGAAACATTTATTTCCTCGTCTAAAGGTGAAGGTAGAGCGAACGTGAATGAAGCCGATGGTGCTGAACGACGGCGCAGTTTCTCTAAAGAGGGCAATGCCTTTCCGCGATTCCCAGAGAGAGACGCGCGATGATTCATAGGAAACCGTCACGTTTAACGCTCGTCGTAATTTATATTAAAAGCAAGCGTACATTACTCGTATTTCTCACAATTGTTACGAATATGCAAAATAAATCCCTTCCGTCCTCCCGACGGACGTGCAGCAGCTATTCCAAATAATTAGTTCAATTATTATTTTTTTATTTCTTTTACCAGAATGCAGGTAGCCCTTTGATGCCGTATTCATACATATGTGCCGTCAATTATATTGGCGAACGAACGAACCGTACAAACGCGTCCAAGTATTTTGAGACCGACCCGCGTCTTTCAAAGCGATTTGGTCCTTGTCCAAAACGGTAATAATAGCAACAATGAAACGAACGCGGCGCTCGCGTTTACGGCCGCGCATGAAAATAAACAGCATTACCCCCGCGTTGGTTTTAATTATATATCCGGCAATTTATGAAGCGGTCGGAAAGCGCGCGCGCGCGCTCGCGCGCGTATGGTTCGATCGTGCGATTTCGCTCGGGCGAGCGCGCGGCGCGTCGCGATGATACCACCCGACGAATGAATGAAGGCTGCCACGACGATGCACACACCGAGCAGTGACGCAACTCATGTGGAGCAGTGCCAGTAGACGGAACCTTTATCGGTATTACGCGTCCTTTCTGCGTGCGTCTTCGCTCGGCGTATGTCGCACGGATATCGAACTTCGGACCCGCCGATAAAAGCGGCCGGCCGGAGCGTAAAGAGCGATTTGCGCGGACGCGCGCAAAATCTCACGACGTGCTGCAGAACCCCGATTGCTCAATGTTTTGAAATATAATTATATGCTCGCCGGACTTTAACCCTCGGTAGGCAGGCCGGCGTATTGAATTTAACCTTTTCACCAACTTGTCAGCGCGACGACGACGTTATAACGTGCGCTCTCGCACGGGGCGTCGTAAAACCGAGACGTCGCGTGATTAATTGAGAGAGCATATATGAACTTCCCCTTTTTTTTTGTAATCAGCAGTTTTTTCCCTCGTTTTCGAAACGCTTCGCATTAATTACACATTCGTTTAGCTTTTTTTTTTTTTTCTTTAGAAAAGTAAGCAGAAATGCGCAACTCCCGAGACGTTTTGAAAGTCATGACACCTCGAGAAAAAATGTAGTTGATTTGATTAAATTTTATTTTATTTAATTTAAGTGCACACGGAGAGAATTTTCTCTTGAAAATTATCCTGAAAATCGTGGTAATTGGGAGACAACGTAAACCTTGAAGAATTTTATCATATTTTTAATAAAATTTACTAAAATATAGTAAAATTTTAATAAAATTAGGCAAAGTTTTAGTAAATTTTGTTAGAAATATAATAAAATTTACAAAATTTTGCCAAATTTTATTAAAATTTTAGTAAATTTTGTCAAAAGTATAGTAAAATTCTTCAAGATTTATGTTGTCCTACAATTACCACAATTTTCAGGGTAATTTTTAAGAGAAAATTCTTTCCGTGCATGAACTTCAGTTTAAATATTTATACATTTAACTGAAATACATAAATATTTGAACTCAAGAAATTTGAATCGAGTTGAAAAATTTAGTTAAATTAGCTACTTTTTTTTCAATAATTTTTGCGTAATTTTCGACTGCTCGTTCCCTACAACGAACTCTTGCGTAACGTCGTTTGTCTTCATGACGAATTCCCTGACACATCGTCCGCAATTTACAGCCTTCAGATTTTTTGCGTTTTTCAGAATTAATTACACACTTCGAACGCTTGTTTCCGACAATGGAGAGTTAAAAGTTTTATGTGTCGGTGAATTTCACGTATTCTCGCGAAGAGCGGTTTAAGCTTGGAGTGAGTGTCGACAGACATTGTCCTCGTTCTTTGTACCATCGATTCTTATCGCGAATTTCAATAGTTATCTGCATCAAATAAGCTACGAACTTTGGATCGTAGTCTTGCAAACGAGCCGAGAACGAGTTCTTGCGACATAATGTCCGAATTACACTAGTGATTGGCGACAGTGTGCTTCATATTTACGGCTTTTCGAGATACGATTGGAAAAATTGCGGGGAGATAAAACGCTCGTACGAGATGCGATAGTCAAAGCGCCTCTTTTGGCGATTTCCGTATCTTGGTTACCTTATCTTGGTTGTGTTGTTATTAATAACTCTATTCGTTTTATTTGTCCGTTTTGTATGCGCAAAAAATTTTTTCCTTACATAATTTTTTACATAAAGATTTTTTAACCGTCTGATCTTTGCGCCTTTATGTCAAAGATAAAAATTCGCACGATCCATACGAATAGAATTAATTTGATATAAGGCTCTAATTATGGAAAGAATTCTAATTGCGAGTTAAATTTGCAAAATTCAACATGCAGACATATAAGTATTAATAAAAATTGAACATTTTTTACATTAAAAAATTTTTTTGTAATTGTAATATAAAATTATTGCCGATATTTAGGAAAAACAGCAGGAAGTTGCCACTAATACTTCTCGAATCAACATTTTGATTACCTTTTCAATAACTTGAAATCACATTGAAATTATAATATTTTAGTAGATAATATGCTAAACATCTGAAAATTTTTTTACTGTATAATTTAATATACATAAAAAATGTGTATATTAAAATACATTAACATAATTATTCCATTTAATCATGTCGATTCATAATTGGGACTTATATAATATTTTTTAATATTATTTTCATAATTTACAGGTTGGTTTATTGAATATATAATTTTTTAAAAAATTACAATACATTTACATGGACATTGATGACATGGACGTTTTCGAAATATTTGTTCGTAAAATTTACACGAATTAATGAAAACTTTAACTTTAAGTGACCCGTAATTGGGACAAGATGTCGCCTTGGCAAGACTCGCGCTTGAAATCTCACATACGTGCGTCAGAAATGGAATTCTGACGTTCGTAGGACTTGAATCTCGGAAATCGGCTTGTCGCTGGTGTCATCGCGCAACACTTCGCGCCCGCGTGAAAAATTCGACTGAAACGCGTGCATTCCGCCGTGAATTGACACACGTGCCCGCGTGCGCCGGGGGCAAAGTGCACTTGACCGACAGTCAGTTGCTGCGTGGTTGACGGATCGCCAAGACCGTGGCGAGCGCGAGTCGCGGATGATATCGAGGAATTTTTTCGATCGACGACACACAAGACGTTTCGCATATCGCGGGATATTTCGCCGTAGGGTCCTACCGACCTTTCCGATCGTCGTTTCCCCTCCCCCCCTCCCCCTCTTCCATCTTCTCCGGTTTTACATTGCGTAAGTGTAGCGTTTATGAGATGCAAGTGGAATCTTCCGAGCGCTTATTAAACGCAGCAAAACCGCGTGACGAACGTAAATTTGATTAAACCCTATTAAGCAATAGCTTGATTAATTTCTATGGAGATTGATCGCGCGGGTTTGCGGATTCTTTTAAATCGAGTTCGACTTAATTCCGCGCGACTTACCCTCTCGTTAGTTTGCGTCACAATTGAGTCTTCATTTGCATCGTTCACACGTTAAATATTCCACGTGTGTTTTTGCTCTGTTTTTTTTTTTCGTTTCGTTCGCAATGCAAGTCAATCGTCGCACTGACGTACGTAAATTTTATTATCACGTGTGCCAGTATAACACTTTGATTTATTAACGCGCAACGTTGTATAAGCCCGTGTATTTGCTGCACCCGAGGAAATGAGGCATTTTTTAAAGAAATTTTACGACCGTGGAATAATTGTTGTATGCGGGAGAATCGAAAACACGGCGAAAATATGTAGACATTGTAGTCGCATATTTTCGTTTCAAGGTGTATTTCATCACTTTTACGTTCGCTTCTACCAGATTGACTTTGATCTCGGTTTAATCTTGACCTTGTTCAATTTTTTCCAACTAGAAGATAACAAATTATTCAGAACCGAGACTAAAGTTAATCTATGTTAGGCGGAAGCGAGTATTACTCCATTTTATTGAAGTTTGTGGCTCAATAAATGTGTTCTCGTTACAAAACTAATTGTCTATACATTATCGACACTTGGAAAAAATAAAACCTCTTAAGGATAAGATGTGCAATATACCTCCTGCGTACCTGCGGTCGCTCAAGTTGCCATAAATCCTCTCTTTAACGAGAACTCTCTACGTGCGCGTTTTTAACTCGACGACACGGTCGAGATACCGGAGGTCAGGGGGGGGGGGAAACCGAGAACTCCAAAGGGAAGCCACCCTCTCGACGTATCTTCCGAGGGCCATTTCGGCGGAAAAAGAAATGCACCCCGCATGCACCCCGAGCGATTTCACTAACTCTTTGTCGACTTTGGGAATGGTTTTTCTTGCAGTGTCGATTAATCCGCATCGCGCGCAGAAAAGGGCGCACCCTCCGCCCGGGGGTGAAGTTGTCAAGTGTCGAATCTTGGAAGTAGGAGGATAAAGAAAAACCGCCACCATGATCGTGGACGATAAACAGTGAGTCGTAGCGTAAAACGCACCGGGTAAACGCCGCTGCGTAGCTCGTAGATGTGATGACATGAGCCTGCTGCTGCACCGCCTGTGCTGTATCGCGCGTCCTACCCGCTGCAATACGCGCCCGCATGAGTTCTCTCGCTCTCTCTCTCTCTCTATCTCTCTCTATCTCTATCTCTTTCTCTCTGTCTTTCTCTATCGTAGTTTCTTGTTCCTCTCGCTGTCTCGCTTGTTGTACTATTACGAGTACTCCCCGCGCTCCCGGATGCGAACGGCCCACGATGTTAAATTGAACGTGCTGTGGGTCCCGCTCGTAGGAAACTTCCCGAAACGCATCTCCGATGGACCCTTCGACGATGAGGCTCGTCGATTTATTTAATATACCCACGGCACGTTTCCTCTTGCGATTTACATTGTGGCCGTATTGTTTCTTCTCTGTATTACTTGATATGTCTGCCGATCTTTTTTTCGTTTTCCGACATTTTTGCTGCACTTAATTTTTAATTTTCTTGTATCGCCGCAGAGATTCCGTGCAATTTAGCCGCTAGTCAAACGGCTGTTGGCACTTCTTTGATTTATCTACTTCTTATTTTCTGGCATGACCATTTTGTTCTCGATGTTATCGAGCATGCGATATTGTGAATCGTACATTGAGTATTTTAATATAATGAAATGTGGCCATGTGATTCTACAATTTCTCGTTTTGAGTTAATGAATGCAGCATGTTAGAAAATAAATTTCAGAATCACGTTGCTGCATTTAGCGTTGAACATTCTGTAAGTATATCTTAAAAATTTTTTTTTTTAGAGAAATATTTAGCTGTCGTATAAAAATGGCAGCGGAGAATTTTAACAATCGATATTATAACAAGGTCGATTGTGATCCTCTTTGGAAAAATATTGTATAAGTTTTTCTCATAACAGGATTTTTCCACATTACCCTCTTAGTGCCTGAATGCAAGTTTGCAGTAATCTCAACATGATGCCGTTGAAATATTTGAATAGAAATCTAATTATTTTTTATAGTTGTACATTTTACCTGTGGTTTATTTTTTTTTGTGAATTTAATATTCTGTATAGTTGTACTTCAACATTTTATCTGATATATTTGATATCATCTTCATCATGTGATTTGACACCTCAGATAGCATGATAAAATATGTTATAATCGTTAAACTATTTAAATAAATGTATTACAAGATATAGATTTAACCTGTATCGATTTGTTGAAGGAAAAAGTCAAGGTACGAAGTCTAATTTTAATGGACTCTGTCACTCTATTTTTGTGTCAATTTTTAATGAATGCACGGTCGTGTTAGATTGTGATAGCAAGATATCATTACTTCAACATTATAGCTGCATAAATTATGCAAAGCTTTTCTATCTAAACGCCGAAATATACTGGAGTGAAAATTAAATTACGTCCTCGTAATCGTCGCAAGTGAGGAAAAAAAAAGGAGAATGAATATTTCGTAATGTATCGATCTCCCATTAGAACGAAGGGCGTTCGTGATGTTGTACAAGTTTACTTAATTTTTTTGTGTACGTTATTACGTTATATTATTGCAAAATTTAATAGTCCCGGTCTTTTTTGCTAAACATTTTTGAAATACTTATAAATAAAATTTAAAGTTTGCCTATTGCCGAGTATTCGTTAGACGCACTGCAAGGGGTATAACAAAATTACGGCGTGATCCGAACCAGTGCCTCTTATTCGTTTCGGACTGTCGTCCGTCTCGCGCGGTCGCGAGGAAAGTTTTTATTCGACTCACGGGGGAGGTTTGCCGCGCGACAAATCGGCGGAGGAAGATAAACCACGAGGTCTCGAGAGCTCCGAGCTCGTCCTCGGCCATTTGTCCGTGAGACGGCCTGTTACGGCATAGCGGGCCCCTCCTTCGTCCCCCCTTTGACTTCCGCCATACGTACGAGACCCTTTGGACACATGCTCTCGACCACAGATAAGACTCGAGAGACCGGTCGGCTCCATTCGTTCACCGCGTGCAACATGAACTCGACGCGACGTCCAAAGTCCGTAACGATATTGGAATCTCGACCGCGTGTTGTCTCGGTTGTCTTCTTGTACGGTACTTCGATCTTAATCCTTTGATTGTCGTACAGGATGCCCACGGATCTATCACATGTTCTTTATCACAAAAACACAAGTTCGATGATATAATTGTACACACATAATACCAATTTAAGATTTTCTTCATACATTTCAAAATAAGGACGTATGAGACATGAGATAAATGAAGGTTGCAATTGATGTAAAACGCTACATCGATTTACAATTTAATTTCGATTTTAACATGTTACATATTTAATGAAATTTTATTTAAAAATTTGCGTCTGTTCGTTGAAATCTAATCGTTTGTATATATCGATTGTACACTCCATAAAACTTTTAAAAAGCAGTTCAAAGATTTGTTTTATACATCAGTGTCGTTGTTCTATTTCCCTATTTTCCATCTACTTATAGGCTCATGAATTATGCAATTATGGTAGGTGCTATTCCTTCTGCGACTCTTACGATAGATCTAATTTTATGTCTTATACCGCACGTTATTGTACGTTTTATACTTGATTTTTTAATGCTCTCGCGAAAACAAGTACATTTATTTGTTAATTGGTATAAATGAGAATTTTTTTTTTATACGTTTGATAAACTTTGTACAATTGGATCATACGATAATTTATTATATATCCCTTTGCGTCTGACATTTACTCGAAGACATATCGCAACGAGAGATCGAACTTTGAACGTTGACTAACTGTTCGCGTTTATATTTGCAACAGCATAATATTTTTACATACATTAATAGTAACAACGAGATAATGAAAGTATAAAATTTGCACTGTAATTGAGACGACCGTGTTACAAATGCCAACAATGTAACAAAAAAAGTTCGCGCGATGATAAAACCAGTATATAATAATTATTGCAGCAAGAAACAGAATAATAAAAAAAAATTTTTTTTCGAAATTCTTATTGAAATTATTTTGTCTAAGAATTTTTTGTTTAGATTTAACTTATTGACGAGAAAAAAATACAGTAGTTTGCGTTGCTCTCGGTATGTACTCTTCTATGGTACTTGTCTGTGTAATATCAATTAAAGCTTGCGTCAGATCTTGCAGATTTCAAGATAAATCACAGAAACTGAACATGCCATAATTCGCATTTGTTTCTCTTATGCAATACCAAATGCGCCGCATTATGCAGCGTGATACCGTCTGACCGGTACATATACACGATCAATAGCCAGCAAAATCAAAAGTCTCACATGATTAATAACCGTATTGTAGCGTGAAGTAACTGTTGACCTAACTACGCACGTCGTAGGGGGTGGGGGGGGGTGGGGGAGAGAGAAAGAGAGGCATAAGTGCGTCGTATAAAGTTCAGAGATGGTCGGTATATCACGAATACGATATGGCGCGATCGGGGGAATGGAATAAAAAGGAATCGATATTCAAGTCCACTGGTCTAAATCATGACTTTGTTCGACATTTTATCGGACACTTGACCTCGCAGAACCTATGATCGAGGTAGACTTGACATATTAGCTTTTTTGTATATCATAAAAAATGATCACTCTTGCCTTATTAGTATGAATCTTGTAGCTGTACAAATTGTTCGATAAGTTAAAAAGAAAAAGAAAAATGTTTCTCTCGGTTCATGAATTAACTTTTGCGACAGGCAATAAAATTCTTAAATATTTAAGTATTGGTTAAATTAACACTTAAAAAGTATGTTGTGTCTTGTAAAGACAAATACGCATCTCTCAACGTGTGAAACATTTTCTCTTTATTAACGGACTGAAAATCAATTCATCATTGGTGAGTATATGTTTTACGCACGGCGTTAAAGGAGATACATATGAATGATTTTTACATTTTTATGAGTGGAAATATATTTTTTTTCATTAGCATTGGGAAGCAACATGGTACTTTGGCGACGCACTAGAGAATTCTAATTAAATGATATGCTTTCCTAGTTCTTCGCTGCAAGGATACAATTGCATTCTTATAATTGTTGATGCATACCGCCGATACGTTTGATTGAACTTGTATCCTATTGCTTCAATAGCTTGTTATCGTATCATTTTATCGATGATAGACATGTATGTTGTTTCTCTAAGAGCGCTTCCTCTTTCTTTTCTACGCACGTAGCATGATAAGTATTACTTAGTTTATATTTAGCGCGCTACTAAAAGATAAAAGGCGCCAATTCGTAGACATTCGCAAAAGGAATTAGTCCCGATGATTAATTATCGCTTATCCCGCCCATATACCAGATAGTGTTTAATTGTTGATTCGAATTGTTTGCAAAGCGCATGATTTGGACCGATAGCCTTTACTCTCGTTCACTGCTTCACTGCTTATTCGAGTAGATAGTTTGCTTGGTATGGATAAGCAGGACAAGATACTGCGGTATCCGATAAGACAGTGTCGCGAGAGTATAGATAATAAATATTTTTAAACTATATATTTTCTGCAAGAGTTGGAGCATCACGGTGTGGAGTTATATAATTGTATAAATTATTTAAAATTATAATCTTTTTTTTTTTTGAAGGGATATAAAAACGAAAAATTTATTTATCTATTTATCACTTTTATGTTGTATTTTTTTTACTTCCAAACTTTACGTATCGAATATTATTTCTGATGAACGAAATGATATTTAAGATCGGTATTTATAGTAAATTTTTATATCTTTTATATTTAAGAACGCCTTAACTATAGTTTTGAGGTGTCATTAATTACTCAAAGTCGTATTAGCATTTTAAGATATTAAAGAGTCTTGGAAATTTGCTTTTAAATACGAATGTTGAGTAATTTTTTGTTTAACAGGGAAATGGAAGGCTTCTGGATCTACGGCGCGATCCACGCGATCAAGGCTCTGTCGTACGTGTACGACTTGCTGACCTTTCCCGTGTATCTCATACTTCAGCGACCGTGGGAGAAGCGTAAGGCCTCCAGGAGGATCAAGGCCCGTCCGATCTCCAAAGATGAAAATCAAATCACTTACAGAAGCGTCGACTCCCCGAAATCGATGCATGTCATGCTCGTGCGTGAAAAGGTCGATACTCTGGAAAAGGTGCTTCTTTGGGTCGTTAAAATGTACGGCGATAAGAAATGTCTCGGTACTAGGCAAATCTTAGCGGAGGAGGATGAGCCTCAACCCAACGGCAGAATCTTCAAAAAGGTTATCTTAATATGAAAAGTTTTTATTTTATATTAAAAAATGAAACTGTCAAAGAAAAAAATTGTAGGAAATAAATTCTTAGGACGAGCGAACATGTCTGTATATATTTTTTTATTATTGTACTTGTTAACATCGAAGAGAGGAAGACTAATTTTGTATCGTTAAATTCTGTTTTCCAGTATAAAATGGGCGATTACAAGTGGAAATCGTTTAACGAAGTCGACAAAATGGCAGCTTCCTTTGGCCGAGGCTTAGCAGAACTTGGTATGAAGCCACGTCAAAACATCGTTATCTTTGCTGAGACGAGAGCGGAATGGATGATAGCGGCACACGCGTGTTTCAAGCAGAATTTCACCGTGGTGACAATCTACGCGACTTTGGGTGACGAGGCCATCGCTCACGGTATCAACGAAACCGAAGTAGACACTGTCATTACCAGCCATGAACTTTTGCCAAAGTTCAAACGGCTGCTGGACATGGTACCGGAAGTCAAGAAAATTATCTATATGGAAGATCAACTCAAACCGACTAGCACCAAAGGTTACAAGGTACATTTTAAATATTTAGTTTTCAATGAATTTGGTGCTTAGATGATTTTATGAGTTAAATGGCAAATGTTCAGAAACTTTATTTAGACTTTTGCTTTTTATAGTTACGTAATAGTGTTAATGAATAATAATTATTGCGAAAAATGAATTAATAATTCAAGTAACCGGTTATTAGATACGTCGTGTATGGATATGTTGATATTACTTTCTGAAAGCTTGTTTTTACCGAATAACTATGGCATTGACTGTGATTGACTCTCATTACGTAATCGTTGATGTCAGGATTGCCACTTATGACCAGTAATACGCGTACATTATTTCCTTGGTTTTTTTAAGTATCTTTCATTGCTTGCTTTTGTTTCAGGATGGAGTGCAACTAATAGCCTTCGCTGATGTTATCAAAACGGGCAATAAGTTGAATATGACTGCTAATTCGCCGAAGACCGATGACACCGCTATAATTATGTACACGTCTGGCTCGACTGGAGTGCCGAAAGGCGTCCTTCTTTCTCACAAAAATATCCTAAGTACTTTGAAGGCATTCTGCGATGCTGTAGAGATTAAATCGGACGATGTATTTCTCGGTTTCTTGCCATTGGCCCATGTGTTCGAGCTACTGGCTGAAAGCGTGTGTCTTTTAAACGGAGTGCCCATAGGTTATAGCTCGCCACTTACGTTAATTGATTCGAGTAGCAAGATTCAAAGGGGATCAAAAGGTGATGCTTCCGTCCTACATCCAACTTGTTTAACCGCAGTACCGGTGAGTATCTTTGCAAATTTGATTTTTTTTACTACTTAGATCTTTTGCTTCAAAAGAAAATTGTTTGAATTATTTAATTACTAAATTATTTAGTATCTCGAGTTATTTAATTTTTAAATAAATGGAAAACCATTGTAAAATGTATGCTTTTTTTCTTTTTTAAAGATTGAATTTTGTCTTAATATAGATAGTGTTGGTATGAACATAAAATTGTTTGTTTTAGCTTATTCTCGATCGCATATCCAAAGGAATAAACGAGAAGGTAAAGAAATCTGGCCCGTTCAGACAAGCTATCTTCAATTTTGCATACGAATACAAACTGAAGTGGACGAAGCGAGGCTACGAAACACCTTTCTTAGATAAATACATTTTTGGAGCCGCGAAACAAGTGCTCGGTGGTCGCGTTAGGCTTGTTCTGTCCGGAGGCGCTCCGCTCAGTCCAGATACTCATAATCAAGTGAAACTTTGCTTATGCGTCACTGTGACTCAAGGATATGGTCTCACAGAAACGTCTTCGTGCGCAACTGTTATGGACGGTATGTATTTTTGAACCACGACATACTCATCATTTGACGTTTGTATTGTTATGTCATAACGTGTTACTTCTCTAGAGCATGATAGAACCACCGGAAGAGTCGGGGCACCAACTACGATTTGTGATATCCGATTGGAGAATTGGGAAGAGGCTGGTTATCGAGTCAAAGATCAGCCATGTCCCAGAGGAGAGGTCGTGATCGGTGGCGATATAGTTTCCGAGGGTTACTATAAACTACCGGATAAAACGAAAGAAGACTTTTTCCAAGAGGATGACAAACAATGGTTTAGAACAGGTGATATCGGCGAAATTCATGCAGATGGTTCCCTCAAGATCATTGGTATGTAATTGTCAGACATATTACTAGCATCTTTTTTTATTTCTATGAAACAAATATAATATCCGTATGTCAGTTATTATTTTTCTCTCTGACGATACATAATTATTTACAGATCGAAAGAAAGACTTAGTTAAACTGCAACTTGGCGAGTACGTTTCCTTAGGTAAAGTTGAGGCCGAGTTAAAGACTTGCCCTGTCGTAGAAAACATTTGCGTCT